>NC_084977.1:30572827-30597827 GCF_963691925.1 Scomber scombrus | reverse complement strand
AAACCCCAGAGGACAGCAGTGAATCTGCTCCAGTAATGAACCTCTGTATGATAATCAGCAGCCCTGACAAGTCAAACGTGGGAGTTCAGCAACTTTGTCTTAAAGTCCTGACATCTTTAATGAAGGCTCCTCTGACTTCTACTTTCTTTCACGCCTCCCGAAGAGAACACGAAGAGGAGGAAGACTTAAACCAGCAGACCTGGACTGTACAGGATTATATTAATCTTGCATGACTTATAAATTTACATATGAACAGAAAATATAGATTTTAACTGCATATTAACTTAACTTGCAGGGCAACTGGATTTTCTGGATTCCAGCTGCTTTGTAATATAAGACAATGGTAGAAAAATGGTCCATCGAATCACCTGAAGAGCTGGACAGTATGGATAAAATCAAATATCACGATATTTTTGACTAAATACCTCGATATCGAAACAATATTGTAGGGAAGACTGTTTGTGCCTTCACAAAATATTTACACAATTGATTATTAATCACCGGTAATGTGGCTATAATGACAAAGTGAGTAAAAGGCAAATAATAGAACAATCTGGTAAGTTCAGTAAATTCCATCATTTTACTGTAACGCTCCTTTAAAACCAGGAAAAGACTAAACTTATGCCATATCATAATATTACAATATGCCAAACTAGCCAGTCAGTTAAACCTACGGAGGCCAGAATAATGACAAACTGGGTAAAAGGCAAATAATAGAACAACTATATCACAATCAGCTTTACGCATTACTGTAATCACATTACATTGACCTGTAATGCAGTTATTTAATGCGTTACAGTGTCTACAGTCAGTAATCACATTACAATTACTAAACAAAGAAAGTTCTTCAATTATTTTGTATAAATTGGGCGGGAAAAAAAAAAAGAATCAAAGGAGCGTTTCATGCACGCTTGTGGTACAACTGCCTGACCTCTGACCTCTGATGCTAACACAAAGCTAATAGAGAAACACTGAGTGTATGCAGACCTGAACCAAGCAGCCAAAGCTTGTGTGTTGCTGGTTAATCTCCGTCTTTCAGAAACAAACTCAGCAAAGTACCGATAATAGTAACCGGACTATATAATATAATATATAATAGTGACGGGACTATATAATATAATATATAATAGTGACGGGACGGCCGTCATCAGACAGGAAAACTATCTGGATCTTGTACTGACTCCCGTGAGAAACAGATTGTCTTTATATTATTTTGAGGCATTTATTATTTGTACAACATGGTGTTATGATGGTCAACTCAAGACTCATATTATTTTATTTATTTTTACACAACATCACCAGCGTTGCTAGGAGTAACCCAAAAGTAAAGTAGCTAGTAGTGTAATTACTTCCCACAGAGTGTAATTAAGTAACGGGTAATGTGTAATATATTACATTTTTTGAGTAACATCCCAAACACTGATCACAATATAACGATATCCAGATTCTAAGACGATATCTAGTCTCATATCATGATAGAGATATATTGCCCAACCCGAATCACCTGCCAAATCGTTGTTTTTGAAAGTGCCGGCCCCTTTTCCAAGCCAAGTTAACAAGTACGACTTAAGATAGTGTGACTTAAGACTGAGGCGTTAGGTTACATATCAACCACTAAATTAGATTCCTAAATTCACAAATGTTAAAAAGAATTACTTCGTTTTAATCTCTACTGATCTACTTTAGGCTGTAAAGCAGGACATAATTCTTGTGATTGCTTTGGAGGCGTCTAATTGATTTCTCTGGTGCATTTATTTGGCTTGAACTGTGTGTGAATCGTCACGCGTGGAAGAACACCTGCCTGTTAGACAGATGGAGGCTCTGCAGGTGAGCGTGACCTTTGACCTGCAGTTTCCAGGATTAACACGACAGGAGATGCTCGCTGCTGTTGGACTGTAACACACACACACACACACACACACACACACACACACACACACACACACACACACACACACACACACACACACATATCTTACCCTGCAGCTGTCAAGGTTGTTGTCTTCATGTCAATCTGTGTGTGTTTTACAGTGTGTGTGTGTGTGTGTGTGTGTGTGTGTGTGTGTGTGTGTGTGTGTGTGTGTGTGTGTGTGTGTGTGTGTGTGTGTGTTTGTGTGTGTGTCACTACAGTCCTCCAGAATCTCTGCTGGACATTAGGAGAGTTAAATCTGCAAAAAATTGAACTCATGCATGAAGCAAAAGAGACAAACGGACCCGATATGTGTCTCGTCCATTGCCTCTCGCTAATTTTGATATTTCACTGATTCAGACAAACTTTAATATATTCATGGCCCATGCACGATCATTCAACAGAAGTGCAGGACTCTCAATTTATCTGCAATTTGCAAAAAATAAGAAATAATCAAATATGAAATGTAACGCTGCAACCATTTGTAACCTGCATGTAAGCAGTGCTCGTAAATGCATTCATGAAACTCTGTGTACATGTTTCAATGCAATTTATTTAGGTTTGATTTATTAATATGCAATGATTTCAGTTCATATGTAAAACAGCAGATTCAAAGGGTGGAAAGAAAGAAAGAAGGAAATTGAAAGGAAGATTTGCAAGTTGATGTAATTACAGTTCATATTTGCAATAATTTAACAAGTACATTTTTTGATTCTTTGCACTTAAATGTATATGGATTGCTAAAAATGCAGACAATTTAATTTATATTCATGTATTTGAGTTTATATTATACTGTGCACCTTTAAGGAGGATTAAGGGGGGGGGGGATAGCCAAGCATGTGGAGAGTTGATCCACATGGTTTTTTAACCTTTCTCCTTTTCTAATCTTTAAGTAACACTTCTTGCTGTTTGTGTCAGTAATACATATAGAATAGGAAAATTCCTCTGTGTCATTTGTGTGTCGTTAAAGCTTCGAGCTAAAGCGTCATTCTTCAAAAACCTACAGGGTTTATCAGCAGTTAGCAGTGCAGTGGTTTTCCATTTTAATTTGAATAACTTTTTTCAATATTTCTGTGTAGCAGTATTTTGTTTTTTGTTTCATTCCCAAAGCTTCCATCTTATAACCTGAGACATTGATCTCATGAGCTCCTCTTCCTCTCTCTCAGGTTGGGAGCTGCTGCCTTATACAGTAAACCCAGACTCTTTGATACATAACACTATCAGTTTGTTATATAACACAGGATAATATGCTCGGATGAGACTTTACCAGCAACAAGAATGAAGCCTGAGTCTTCTCTTCTCTCCATTATCTCTAAATACTCTCATTCTCTATTCTACAACTGATTTGAAACTGGTTGCCTGTAAACTCTTTACATCATTAATCATTTACACCAACAGCAGCTACAAATGTTTCTGTGTGGATGAAAAACTCGATGTGACAGCGGAGCCTCCGAACCGTGACACAAGACAGCGTCGTCATATCTGTGCTGCAGGTTTATGGAACAAACCTCCTTTTAAAATGTGCAAGATAAGAGCTCGACATGCCGTCTTATGAAGCAAGACTATTGGCTTGATGCAAGAACATTTTCTTATTCTTATCTTAAATTTCTCTTATTTCTTTCATGAGGTAAATTAGCGTAATTGATGCCCTTAAAATACCAGTTGTAGAGAAGCTCTGTTAATGAAAATGGCACAAAAAGACCAAGAAGAAGAGCTCTGAGATTGAGTTCCTGCTCTCATAAATAGAGCAACAGAAACACTTTATCTAGTAGAGTAAGTGGTGGAATTAAAGGTTCCAAGAAAGCCAAAAAATGGGGGGAAAAATGACCCGTGCTGTGAATGCTGTCTCCGCCATCACAGACAATAAAAAAGAAATGATTTGACATGAAATTGGATGCCAAAAAAACGTCTTGCTAGGGGAGAGAAAACTTTAACCTCGATCACCTGCTTCTTAATTAAATGAATTCAAGTTTGTTGGTTTTTTTTACAGATTTATTTTGGGCTTTTTTGCCTTTATTTATATAGTAACTGGCAGAGAGGCCGACAGGAAACAAGGAGAGAGAGAGAGAGAGAGAGAGAGAGAGAGAGAGAGAGAGAGGGGAACGACCTGCAGAATTGGTCCATGGCCAGATACGAACAAGGGACGCTGTGATTACGTGGCATGCGCTTTAACCACTCGACCACCAGTGAGCTCCAAATAAATAAAAATTAATAACAAATACTCAGTTTGCATTGTGGAATAGTAACTGTGGGCAAGTGTCTTTGTAGTTAATATGTCTAGTTTCAACTACCAATTTTAAATGACTGAAAATATCATGCCTACATTGTCAAATACTACTTAACTACCAAAGTAATACTTCTATAAAGAGGGTAATGTCACCATGATTATGAATTCTGAAGTGTAATTTTATATCCATCCATCCATTGATCCATTTTCTGCCTCTTATCTAGGGCCGGGTCATGGTGGCATTAGACAGAGCAATGAAACTCAAACATCCTTCCCCATAGCAACAATCATCAGCTCCTCCTGGGGGATCCTGAGGGGTTCACAAGCCAGGAGAGATATATAATCCCTCCAGTATCTTCTGGGTCTACCTCTGGGTCTCCTCCCAGTTGGACATGCCTTAACCCTCCTGTCGTCCTCCCGGGTCAAATTGACCCCATCTCTTTTGACTGTTCCTTCGTTCTTCTCCTCCTTCCCTCTTTCTTTGCTCCCTCCTCCTTCCATACTTCTTTCCTAACTTCCTTCCTTCCATCCTTCCTTCCTTCCTCCCTCCTTCCTTCCTTCCTTCCTTCCTTCCTTCCTTCCTTCCTTCCTTCCTTCCTTCCTTCCTTCCTTCCTCCTTTCCTCCCTCTCTCCCTCCCTTCCTCCTTTCCTTCCTTCGTTGGTTCCTTCCTTCCTTCATCCTTTCCTTCCTTCATTCCTTCCTTCCTCCCTTCCTGCTTTCCTTCCTTCCGTCCTTCCTTCTGTCCTTCCTTCCTCCCTCCCTCCCTCCCTCCTTCTTTCCTTCCCTCCTTCCTTCCTTTCCCTCCTCCCTTCCTCCCTCCCTCCCTCCCTCCTTCTCTCTTTCTTTCCTCCCCTCTACCTTCCTCCCTTCCTTCTATCCTCTGTCCTTCTTTCCTTCCTTCCTCCCTTCCTTCTTTCCTCTGTCCTTCCTTCCTCCCTCCCTCCTTTCCTTCCTTCCTTCTTCCTCCCTTCCTTCCTTGACTCGAGGACAACAGGAGGGTTAAACCCCTCTAAAGGGAGGCGACCAGGAGGCATCACAACCTCAGCTGACTCCTTTTGATGCAAAGGACCGTATCTCTAAAACTGAGCCCACACACTCATTTCAGGACTCACACTCATCACGCCGCTTGTATCCACAATCTCATTCTTTCTGTCACTACCCAAAGCTCGTGATTATAGGTGAGGGTTGGGACGTAGATCGACCGGTAAATTGAGAGCTTCTCCTTTAGGCTCAGGGTCTTTCTTCACCAAGACGGTCTGGTGCAGCAAACGCATCACTGCTGATGCTGCACCGATCCGCCTGTCAATCTCACGCTCCATCTTACCCTCACTCATTCAAAGTGATGAACAGGACAAGTTTTAATGCTTTGGAGAACGGCAGGTTGGTTGTACGTGAATGCACCACTTGTTAACTCTGCTTGTACCTAAGAGAAAATTCCAAATACCAGAAAATTGGTGAATGCAGAAAGTTCTCGTAAACCTCTCGTACACGTGAAGCTACTCTTACCTTTCTTGCATTTCACACAGCACTTTGAAAAAAACATTTTAGAGGGCCATTACTTTATTAATAGCACTTTAACCTAAACTAAAAAATGTGTAAAAATGTAACAAAGGTAAGGGTAGCTTTAAGAAAAAGTGTTTCTTGCATGAGGTCCACAATGTGTATTTTTACAGCTTTTAGTGATGTGCAGAATGTGGCGGCCTGGCAGATAGAATAATATAATCAGATGAGTGTGTGTGCGGTTGTGTGTTTGAGTGTGAAGAATGGCTTTGGTGCCATTTAAATGTACGCTTTTGATTATTTTAACCCCGGCTCCTAAATGGCAACAGTTTAATGTGGCAGAGACGTCATTTTAAATTCAATCACTTGTCTTGACCGGGTCATTATCGACGGGTGACGGGTGACGATCGCCTTCGTCCAACCTCTACCGAGCTGCCGTCATTTACATTGGAAATATCACAGCGATACAAAAGGACGGGTAATTACCAGGTCTCTGATGTCATTAGAGAGTCAAAGAGAGAGTGTGTGTGTGTGTGTGTGTGTGTGTATGTCTATTACCGGCTATCCAATCTACATTCTACCTCCGGGGGTCGAGTCATTTGTAATATTTCTTTTCATTTCACGGCGCTGATGACACAGGTATATTGAATCCAGCTCACATCCTGCATTGAATCTTATGTTATAATGAATGCTGCTAAATTTGAAGTGATGATCTTTGACCTTACAGCTCACACACACACACACACACACACACACACACACACACACACACACACACACACACACACACACACACACACACACACACAGGGGGATAAAACTACGCTTCAGGGGTTTGGCCTTTTGCACTGAAGTCTTGACTTAACTAATGAAATCTCAGTTCGTAGTCAGACATGGGAAGAATTTGATTGAACGGTGAAAATGAGGTTCTTTAAGACTCCGCTAGTGTCCTAAAAAAGGTGTTTTTAAAAGCAACTTGACAAACAAATGTTGGAGAAACTGTGGTATGGTTGGAGATCATACTCATATTTTCTGGGACTGCCACAAAATACAGACATTTTGGAAAGATAAAAAGGATGAAATGTAGAAAATCTCAAACTAAAACCTAAAATCTATTTATCCCATTTAACTTTTTTGGGGCAATCTTTACCAATTGTATGAGGTATGTAATGCACAGACAGACCATCAGAATGTGTTATGGTTGCTATAGATACAGGTTGTTCTATGGTTGCTATAGATACAGATTGTTCTATGGTTGCTATAGATACACGTTGTTCTATGGTTGCTATAGATACAGGTTGTTTCATGGTTGCTATAGATACAGGTTGTTCTATGGTTGCTATAGATTCAGGTTGTTCTATGGTTGCTATAGATACAGGTTGTTCTATGGTTGCTATAGATACAGGTTGTTCTATGGTTGCTATAGATACAGGTTGTTCTATGGTTTCTATAGATACAGGTTGTTCTGTGGTTGCTATAGATACAGGTTGTTCTGTGGTTGCTATAGATACAGGTTGTTCTGTGGTTGCTATAGATTCAGGTTGTTCTATGGTTGCTATAGATTCAGGTTGTTCTATGGTTGCTATAGATTCAGGTTGTTCTATGGTTGCTATAGATACAGGTTGTTCTATGGTTGCTATAGATACAGGTTGTTCTATGGTTGCTATAGATAGAGGTTGTTCTATGGTTGCTATAGATACAGGTTGTTCTATGGTTGCTATAGATACAGGTTGTTCTATGGTTGCTATAGATACAGGTTGTTCTATGGTTGCTATAGATACAGGTTGTTCTATGGTTGCTATAGATACAGGTTGTGTTATGGTTGCTGTAGATACAGGTTGTTCTATGGTTGCTATAGATACGGGTGGTGCTTTAGTGTATAAATGAAGAATAACACAAATCACTGCTGAGATCAGAGATCCTGCTGGAGACATTTTTGAAGTTGAGTTTCATTTTTTTCATCTTGTACACGAACAGAATGAGTCTCTAACATGTTTAAAAAAAGGTTTTGAACAAATGTGGTCTGTAAAACATCACATTTAGGGTAAATGAGATTCTTGGTGGGACCTACCTAAGGGTTAAGAACTGACATCCACTACTATTCTTACTTCTTTTTTGTTTGTTTATTTTTTAATTGTATGATTAATAACTTACAATTTTGATTGTTCATTTTTTTCTTTTAATTATAATTGGGTTTTAACTATTTATTCATTGTATGTTTTCATGCTTTCAATTCTTACTTTTAATTTTTAATTGACTGATATTAAGTTTTTTATATAAAGCACATTGAGTTGCATCTGTGTATGAAATGTTCTATATAAATAAAGCTGCCTTGCCTTATTGCACAAAGCACCTGAACACAGTTTTACTATTGATCAGAGCTATATAATGCATTTATTGATGACGACACCAAGACAAATGATTACTATTAATAAGATGAAGCTCAACCCTCCTGCAAAAGTGCAATGGATACAAAAGAGCAGACACATTTATCTAATGGAGCATATGACTGAGCTGCTACTGCTATAATATATTCATAAGGAGATGGACACATATTATACTATACCTCCGTTAAGACTTTCATTGTGATCCTATGCAGCATTATTTTATTTATGTTCCTGTTTTGATGTCAGATGATTAAAGTTGAAGCAGGAAACTAAACTAATAATTTGTGTCATTCACTTTAATGTTCTCTTCTTCTCTTCCAGGTAAAGTCTGTCCTGTTGCTTTTTTTTTTATCTCTCTAATTAGTCTGACTGGTCGCGTTTCCGCCACTGAGATCTCAGCAAATTACTGTAATTTGGTGACAACAACAGTTTTATCACGACCGATTAGAAAACATGTTTTTTTATGATTGTTGCCACGGAGACAGCACTAAAGTAAACAATTTTATAGCAGTGGTGTGACATGAGACTCTTTTGCTTGTGATGTGGCATCTCGCTGTGTTGATGTGTGACTGTTTAATATGTTTGTGTTTCACTTCTTTATATTTTTAGCCAAATTTAAGCACAAGAAAAAGACTCATTTTGTAATAAATTACACATTTTTCCTTTAAATTTCTCTAAACAGTTAAACAACATAACAAAAATCATTCATCTTTCAGCTTTATCAATAAAGTTAGATCATTCAGTTCATTTCCAGACATATACGCTTCCTTCCTGCCTTTATATCCACAAACTGAATTACTGCCATTATTTACACTCCAAAAAAAAAATTTCCCACCCTTAAGGTTGAGCAAAATACAATACAGCAGGATATAGAGGAGGAAATAAGGCTCACTTCCCTCCTTTTGGCCTATCGGATACCTGCTGGCCTTTAAGAATTGATTTTAATGTTTTACAGCTTGTTTTTTTTTAAAGCGGAGGCAGAAGATGCCTCAGGTGGCAGACGTGAGAGAGGTGGGAAGGTTATTTGACTTTGTGGCTCATAAATTGTGGTTGAAATCAGGAGAAAAACTACATTAATCTGTTTTGAAACTCTATTAAAACATATTTTTATTACAAATTCAGCTTTTAACAGTGGAGGAATGTAACTCAATGCATTTAACTGCAGATTTTAAGGCACTTCCCTGCTTCTTTATACTTTTACTTCACCACATTCAATAAGCTTTTACACATAAATAATATAATCAGCTTATAAAATATGCTGCATACTCATAGATAGAACTATCCAACAGTACATGAAGTTGTTAGAATTAGCTTCACAAGCGACCGACAGTAAAAAAAAAAGCTCCTTATATCTATCTACCTTATGTCTACCTCCCTCCTCCCTCCTTTCCTTCCTTCGTCCTCCCTTCCTTCCTTTCCTTCTATCTTCCTTCCTCCCTTCCTCCTTTCCTTCCTTCTTCCTCCCTCCTTCCTTCATCCCACCTTTCCTTCCCTCTTCCTTCCTCCCTCCTTTCCTTCCTTCGTTCTCCCTTCCTTCCTTCCTTCCTTCCTTCCTTCCTGCCTCCTTTCCTTCCGTCTTCCTTCCTCCCATCCTCCTTTCCTTCCTTCTTCCTCCCTCCTTCCTTCCCTCTTTCCTTCCTCCCACCTTTCCTTCCCTCTTCCTTCCTTCCTTCCTTCCTTCCTTCCTCCCTCCTTTCCTTCCATCTTCCTTCCTCCCTTCCTCCTTTCCTTCCTTCTTCCTCCCTTCCTTCCTTCCCTCCTTTGTTCCTCCCACCTTTCCTTCCCTCTTCCTTCCTCCCACCTTTCCTTCCCTCTTCCTTCCTTCCTTCGTCCTTCCTCCCTTCCTTCCTCCCTCCTTTCCTTCCATCTTCCTTCCTCCCTTCCTCCTTTCCTTCCTTCTTCCTCCCTTCCTTCCTTGACTCGAGGACAACAGGAGGGTTAATTGTGATATTATGTTGATTCTCTCATACAGACATGTTTCTGGCCCTTTTCCACCTGTCTCTCTCATTAAGCGCATAGCAGTGACAGCCAATTAAATCTGCAGGACTTTAATTGAAGTAGCTCAGTGAGAAAAGTGAGAAAGTTAAAGTAGCAGGTGTTTAACGAGCAACAATTGAATGCCTCATCCACACGTCTGCAGGGATTCTGCACACTGAGTTAGATAGAGAGACATTATTGCAGCAGTAACATTAATCCAGTTACAGGTGCCACTTTGCTGCTTAAGGAGTTCACATTTATTAAAGACTGAGGATGATTTAAAGTCCCATAATTATTTATAGACACTAATTATGAGAGGATACTTTGAAATATCAATGCTTAACCTTTGTGTCGTCCTCCCGGGTCAAATTGACCCTGTCTGTTTTGACTGTTCCTTCTTTCCTCCCTTCCTTCCTTCCTTCCGTCTGTCCTTCCTCCATTCCCCTTTTTTCCCTCCTTCTTTCCTTCCTTCCCTCCCTTCTTTCCTCCCTCCCTTTTACTTTCCTCTGTCTTTCTTTCCTTCCTTCCTCCCTCCCTTCCTCTTTTCCTTTCTCCCTCCCTCCCTCCTCCCTCCTTTCCTTCCTTCGTCCTCCCTCTCTTCCTTCCTTCCTTCCTTCCTCCCTCCTTTCCTTCTATCTTCCTTCCTCCCTTCCTCCTTTCCTTCCTTCTTCCTCCCTCCTTCCTTCCCTCCTTCCTTCCTCCCACCTTTCCTTTCCTTCCCTCTTCCTTCCTCCCTCTTTTCCTTCCTTCGTCCTTCCTTCCTTCCTTCCTTCCTTCCTTCCTTCCTCCCTCCCTCCATGTAATCCAACATGTTTGAATTACATTTTTATTAATGACTGATGGGGAATTAATGAGTGTGAATATGTGTAGAGACTAATTATGAGTCAGAATATGAACAGTATGTTAGGGTTAAATTGAATAAACAGTCAATAATATATCAAAATTAGAGAAAATAGCAGTTTTTTATTATCTGAATTGACAATTTAAGAATAAAAAGTGTTGCATCTGTATATGATTGTAAAGCTCATTAATGTAACTTTGTGATTCTGACCTGACAGAAGTTAAAGAGCACTAAAACCACAGCGTCCGAGATCATTTCACATGCAATTAAAGTGATCCAGCAGGTCAATAAGTGATGTTAAGACGTCCGTCCTGCTGTCATCGATAGAACAAGTGATCTATAATGAGACGCCTTCACTCTGATACCAATCAGCAGTGGAGCAAAAAGTGTGTGGAGGAGGAGGAGGAGGAGGAAGAAGAAGAAGAAGCTAATAGAGGAAAAGGATCATTAAAAGCCTTCAGGAACAGCAAAGATTATGATTTACACTGTGATTAAAGCTCAGGTGAGAACGCCTCCACAACGATGAGGGCCTAACCAAGCTCAAATAAAGATAAAATGGGAATATTCTGCACCAACGTATGTGCATATGCAGGAGAATAAAAGACAATATTAATGCTTTCTCTTTGCTGCTGTCTGTGTGGAGCCAAAGGCTGCAGAACCCAGAGCGTCCAGTGTTAATAGAGTCACAGGAGATGCTGCTGGAGCTTTCCCTTTTTATTGCTTATTTATTTTAGGTATATATATATATGTTTATTTATTCATTTAGTGGCTCCTGTTGTTGATGTTTCATAAATCAAATGTTTGGATGCAACCTACCACAAAAGATAAAAGTCTAAAATATTAAAAACAACTTGTGCATAAGACATAATAAACCAATAATGGGGTTAAAGTGGGAAGGGAACATGATTTATACACCAATCAAGACAAATGAATCACCCACCATGATTCAATTCAAACAGGTCAAACAACCACCAACAGCAGGTCTGCAGATTTTACACTTACTTAATTAATTATTTCCACTCTTAATATATAATAATATAGCTATTGATTTTTCATTTTCCACCAATTAAAGGAAAACGGAAGTCATCACCAACCACACAACAGGACATGAATCATTTAAAATCAGTTTATAGTATTAAATCTATAACTTTATTCCATCATAGACCCTTTAAAGAGGTTTTTGGACATCATGTTAAATACAAAACTCAATGCACAGAGACACCTGTTGCCCAGTAGTGACCAAATATAGTGCAATAAAAAGGAAATAAAAGGAAATAAATGAATGCATAAAGAAGAGTACTTTGATATATATTCAATAGCCTCCTTTATTAGTCCCATGCTGGTGATTAGTAGCCATTATTAACAACTAATATGTGTAGTTTTTAATAATTATTGACATTTAATAGAGCTTATATTAATCCTAATGTACATTTTAACTAAGACCCATCAATATAGGCTTAAATGTGTCTTCTTTAAAATTATGATCATGCAGACAGATCAGCTCTGCACAACACAACTCGAGAATATAATCAAATGAGAGCAAATAAAACGCTTTAACAGCCTTTTTTTTTTTTTTTTTAAACAACCTATCCAGTTATCTCTGAGTGTGTTTGAAGTGGACTCACCGTTTGCCAAACCGGCAGCTGCAGGAAAACACCGAAGTGAAGTAATGAAGGAATCCATTTGAACCACGCGCTTCCAGAGATGAACATAATGTGCAAAAATAAAATAATGTTTGTTTGGTTCACTTTGGGATGAAGAGAGAGAGAGAAAAAAAAAAGTATGCACGCGAAAGTAAAATTATCTCCAAGAGTCTTCAATAATGAGACATTTCCAGAGCTGGCAGCGATCCATGCACTGAGCAGTTTTGCAGATATTTGATGTGAAAGCTGTCCGGTGTCTCTGTGCACGAGGAGAGGAGATCCGCATTAACGCGCACAGCAGAGTCCGGGACGCGACTGTGAGCCAAACTAGGTGCGCTCCTCCCTTTAAAGGGCAGAGACGGAGCGGGGAGTGACTTTAAATTGACATCATATATATACAGCAGCAGCACTGTGTCTGTACTGTGTCTCGTTAATATATGCATGCATGGTAGGCTGTATTTATTTATTTATTTATTCATGCATGCATTCAGGGACAGCGAGCATTCATTAATATCCATGTGATTGTTTTGTGAATGAGCCAAATTTAGATTAAAGGCAAATTTTCATAAAAACTAAAAGAATAAAGAAGCAAATGATTCACAACATTAAATACATGTAGTTGAATAGAACATGAGGAACCAATAAAAAAAGCCATTATAGATGAGAAAGTGCATAATATGACAACAAGACTACATTATAACATATCACAGAGGACAACAAAGATAAAAGGTAGAGAAATGGACACATGACACCAAACGTGATGTAATGTTTAAAGTCTCTTTTATTCCTTTTTATGCACAAATACAAAATAAGCTGTAATATATTTTGGTTTTGGGCTTCAGGAAAAGTGTGATGGACATTTTTCAACCTTTTTTCTGTCATTTTAACCCTCCTGTTGTTCTCGAGTCAAGGAAGGAAGGGAGGAAGAAGGAAGGAAAGGAGGGAGGAAGGAGGGAAAAGGGGAGGAAGGGAGGAAGAAGGAAGGAAAGGAGGGAGGAAGGAAGGAAGGAAGGAAGGGAGGAAGAAGGAATAAAAGGAGGAAGGAAGGGAGGGAGGAAGAAGGAGGGAAGAAGGAAGGAAGGGAGGAAGAAGGAAGGAAGGACGGAGGAAAGAAGGAAGGAAAGGAGTGAGGAAGGAAAGCAGGAAGGAAAGGAGGAAGGAAGGGAGGAAGAAGGAGGGAAGAAGAAAGGAAGGGAGGAAGAAGGAAGGAAAGGAGGGAGGAAGAAAGGAAGGGAGGGAGAAGGAAGGAAAGGAGTGAGGAAGGAAAGAAGGAAGGAAGGAAAGGAGGAAGGGAGGAAAGGAAAGGAGGAAGGAAGGAAGGACGGAGGAAAGAA
This sequence comes from Scomber scombrus, assembly GCF_963691925.1. NCBI lineage: Eukaryota > Metazoa > Chordata > Actinopteri > Scombriformes > Scombridae > Scomber > Scomber scombrus. The sequence continues at coordinate 30,584,008 of NC_084977.1, read as the reverse complement.
GGAAGGAAGGAAGGTAAGAGGGAGGGAGAAAGGAAAAGAGGAAGGGAGGAAGGTGGGGGGAGGAAAGATAGAGAAAAGGACGGAGGGAGGAAGGAAGGAGGGAAGGAAAGAAGGAGTTAAGGAAGTAAGGAAGGAAGAAAGGGGGATGGAAGAAGGAAAGAAGGAAGGGAGGAAAGAGAGAGGATGGAAAGAATATATGACATTACATATGACAAATTTAAGATTAAAATATGGTGTCAATGTAAACATGATGAGAAAGCTCTCACTGGAATTTGTTTCATATTAACTGAGTTTGATATTTTATAATATCACAGGAAGAATAATTATCCCTCACGACCCCAAAAAATACCCTCAGATATCAATTATTTTTAGGTGTTTTGTGGTATTTTAGTGTGAATTCCTGTGTAGTTAAATGTCTATGTGCTAATGGTTAAGGCTTTGATTTTTTGTCCTTTTTCTTGTCTTTGTAAATGTTGCAGTGGTTGATTCAGTTGAGTCCGTCTCACAGGTTAGAATTCAAGTCAAAATAATAGATGATAGTTATTTTTCTGAAACAACCTTTTTAAAAACTATAATGAGAATCATCAGTAGTTCAGGAGTGAATTATAGTACATATGTGAGATTGCCTTCAGTGTGTGTGTGTGTGTGTGTGTGTGTGTGTGTGTGTGTGTGTGTGTGTGTGTGTGTGTGTGTGTGTGTGTGTGTGTGTGTGTGTGTTGTGTCCTGTAGAGTACAGTTGAATGCCCTTGCAGTTGTGTGTGTCATTAATCAGCTCACTTATAAACATTCAGGATAAACATTAACTGTGTAAATGTTTGTGTGTGTGCATGTGTGTGTGTGTGTGTGTGTGTGTGTGTGTGTGTGTGTGTGTGTGTGTGTGTGTGTGTGTGTGTGTGTGTGTGTGTGTGTGTGTGTGTGTGTGTTTGTGTGTGCATGTGTGTGTGTTGGAAGCACCTTGCACAGAGGCCAATCAATGACAGACGGTGCCTTCGGCTTTTTCCATCAGGCCACCGACAATGAACTTCCCGCAGACTGCAGCACCTGTGCAGATGGGGTGCATGTGTGTGTGTGTGTGTGTGTGTGTGTGTGTGTGTGTGTGTGTGTGTGTGTGTGTGTGTGTGTGTGTGTGTGTGTGTGTGTGTGTGTGTGTGTCGGGGTCTAATACACTGATTAAGCTGCACATATAGTTTACCTTTGTGCTTCAATAATATTGCAATACAATATAAGAGCATGAGAAGGGCTCAGTGTGGAACAGCAGTGGTTGCTCCTCAACCACTGTGTGTGTGTGTGTGTGTGTGTGTGTGTGTGTGTGTGTGTGTGTGTGTGTGTGTGTGTGTGTGTGTGTGTGTGTGTGTATGTGTGTGTGTGTGTGTGTGTGTGTGTGTGTGTGTGTGTGTGTGTGCGTGTGTGTGGGAGGGAAAGAGAGACTGTGTGTTCAGTATATATTTATCATGTTGTGAGGACAAAAACAATGTGGGTCCACTGCACAAAGCATCGGTTTTAGGGTTAAGATTCATGAATGTTAACAAACAGGTAAGAGGCATCACTCGTAGTTATAAACCTACAGAGAATCCTGCAGCACATCATTTTAATCTTTCACAGCGAAGATATTGATCAGTTTAAACCATAGACTGTATATAAAATGGACCTAACATCCGTGACGTCACCCATTGGTTCGTGGACTGCTGCTTGGAAGCGAATAGTATCGGATCTGAGCAGCTCCATCTTGAAAATTTCAGGTGCATGCCGGGTAAGAAAAAACCCACTGATTCTACTTATATGGGCATCAGGAGGAGCATGAGGCGCCCTCCTGAACCTGTGAACTAATCAACCTGTCAATCACGACGTAGCCACGCCCTAATGCATACCCTGCTTTATCGTCACATATAAAATCAGGGAGGCCAAAATGTCCCAAATGAACATCATACTGCATTGAAGAAGGCTTTAAACTAGCGATTGAGACCATAAACACATTTTGAAAACGTTTACTGAGGTTAGAAATCAAGTGAGAAGTTGGTGAATTCTCCATTGACTTGTATAGAGACGGAAGTCCTTTTGACACCAAAACGGTCGCCCCCTGGTGGCCTTTTGATAGAATGCAGTTTTAAGTTACTTCCGCGTTCGCATCATTTCAGAGGACCAGAACTCCCTGCCTGGTTTAAACCCACAATGAAATTTAGCAGACCACTGAACACAGATTATGCAATTAAGTGTCTTGAGTACATTTTAAACCTGTTGAAACTTTTGAACATTACAAACTATAAAGTGTTGTAACTGCTGTTAAGGTGCTTATGATATGACGTCTGTGATTGTGGAAGCTGTGCAGGGAACTCCGATTTTAACTCCTCGTCATTACTCAGTGTGGCAGAGTGCAGGAATTTATTATTTAAGCTATCGTAAAAAAAAAAAGCCCACACAACTGTACTGTTACCCTTTGTGTCGTCCTCCCAGGTCAAATTGACCCCGTCTGTTTTGACTGTTCCTTCTTTCCCCCTTCCTCCCCTCCTTCCTTCCTTTCCTCCCTCCCTCCTTCTCTCTTTCTTTCCTCCCCCCTACCTTCCTCCCTCCCTCCCTCCCCTTTTCCTTCCTTCGTTCCTTCCTTCCTTCCTTGCGTCCTTCCTTCCTTCCTTCCGTCCTTACGTCCTTCCTTCCTTCCTTCTTTCTTCCGTCCTTCCTTCCTTCCTCCCTTCCTTCCTTCCTTCCTTCCTTCCTTCCTCCCTTCCTTCCTCCCTCCTTTCCTTCCTTCCTTTCCTCCCTCCTTCCTTTCCTTCCTTCTTCCTCCCTCCCTTCCATCCTTCCTTCCTTCATCCTCCCTCCTTTCCTTCCTTCTTTCTCCCCTCCTTCCTCCTTTCCTTCCTTCTTCCTCCCTTCCTTCCTTGACTTGAGGACAACACGAGGGTTAAGATAGATGGAACAAGCTTTTCCTTTAAGGCTGAATTATATTTGACATACTTTTCTCAAACAACTGTGAATACATGTTACTCTCATCAATAATCAGTATGTATGTTCTTACTTGCAGGTGAGTATACATGCACGCATCTTTTGGCATATTGATGAGCAATATCCCACTGCAAATTATTTAACCCTTTACATACTGTTCATATTCTGACTCATATTTACTCTCTACACCAATTCGCATTCATAAATTCCTCATCAGTCATTAATAAATGTTTGATTAATCCTTAATGAAGCTGTCACAGTCACTATTTTATGGTCTAATAGAACATTTTTTATAGAATATGGAGAATAAAACATGTTTGAATGGTGTTTTTTTTAATTTTATATATTTACTTTTACAAAAAATGTGTATCAGCTGCACAAAAAGTTAAAAAAATGGAGGAAGGAAAAGGTGGAAGGAAAGGAAGGAAGGTAGGAGGGAGAAAGGAAAAGAGGAAGGGAGGAAGGAAGGACAGAGGAAGGTAGGGGGGAGGAAATAAATAGAGAAGGAGGGAGGGAGGAAAGAAGGAAGGGACGAAGGAAAGGAAGGAAGGAAGGAAGGAAGGAAGGAAGGAAGGAAGGAAGGAAGGAAGGAAGGAAGGAAGGAAGGAAGGTAGGAGGGAGAAAGGAAAAGAGGAAGGGAGGAAGGAAGGACAGAGGAAGGTAGGGGGGAGGAAATAAATAGAGAAGGAGGGAGGGAGGAAAGAAGGAAGGGACGAAGGAAAGGAAGGAAGGAAGGAAGGAAGGAAGGAAGGAAGGAAGGAAGGAAGGAAGGAAGGAAGGAAGGAAGGAAGGAAGGAGGGAAGGAAGGTAGGGGGAGGAAAGAAAGAGAGAAGGAGGGAGGGAGGGAGGAAGGAAGGAAGGAAAAAATGTTTCTATACTGTTGGTCACACTCTCGGTAAAAATCCACGTAAAAGAAATGAAAGAAATGATTATAGGGTGTTTTAATGACTCATCTCGTAAGGGCTGTGAGGAAGTTTATTTTAAATACTCAGTATGATCAGCTGTGTCTCTCCTGTGCTGTAATGCTCCTTAAGAACACTTTCATTAGTTTTAATGTTGAGAAGGATCTTTCTGCGCTCGAGACAGACGCAGGTGGAATAAGAAAATAGGATATGGAGTAGTGTTTTATGAGTAGAGTGTGCGTCACATCTTAATCTGAGCCATGCTTGATTTCCTATGGCGAACACTAATGCACGTCTAAATGAGAGCACTTATTCTGGAACGTCGTCTGTATGTGTGTCAGCTGACGCACTCGCTGATTCATACATTTCATCATCAGACTTTAATAAAAGTTCTTATGGGCATAAAAAACCCGAACTTCCATCCGTCTGTCTGTGCTATCAGTGACTACATCTGTGTAAAATACTCACACTTTGAAGTTTTCCTTCACATTCACCAGCCTTTCATCCTCACATTACTCCCCCAAAATGTCTTTTAGTGCACCTTAGTGTGTTTCTGTGGATATGAAGGAGACCGGGCCAAGATTTAAGGCTGTGAAACTTCCCTCTGACTGATAATGTCAATGTTCGTTTTTTGAAGACTTTTGGCGCTTGTCCACTACACAGTCCCAGCACGACTCGCCTCGCCTCGGCCCGCTTCGAATAATCGCTGTAACGCTGTTGTTTTGGTTTGATTCTTGTGTGGGACGGCTCATGACTCTTCCAGCGACAACTCTTCTGACCAATCAGGGAGGAAGGAAAGGAAGGAAGGAAGGAAGGACGGAGGAAAGAAGGAATAAAGGAAGGTAGGAGGGAGGGAGGAAACAAGGAAGGAGGGAGGGAGGGAGGAAGGAAGGAAGGAAGGAAGGAAGGAGGAAGGAAGGAAAGAAGGGAGGGAGGAAGGAAAGGAAGGAAGGAAGGAAGGAAGGAGGGAAGGAAAGAAGGAGTGAGGAAGGAAAGGAAGGAAGGAAGGAAGGAGGGAAGGAAAGAAGGAGGGAGGGAGGAAAGAGAGAGGAAGGAACGAAACAGAGAAGGAGGGAGGAAGGAAAGGAGGAAGGAAAGGAAGGACAGACCGAAGCAAGGGAGGAAAGAAGGAAGGAAAGGAAGGAAGGTAGGAGGGAGAAAGGAAAAGAGGAAGGGAGGAAGGAAGGACAGAGGAAGGTAGGGGGGAGGAAATAAATAGAGAAGGAGGGAGGGAGGAAAGAAGGAAGGGACGAAGGAAAGGAAGGAAGGAAGGAAGGAAGGAAGGAAGGAAGGAAGGAAGGAAGGAAGGAAGGAAGGAAGGAAGGAAGGAAGGAAGGAAGGAAGGAAGGAGGGAAGGAAGGTAGGGGGAGGAAAGAAAGAGAGAAGGAGGGAGGGAGGAAGGAAGGAAGGAAGGAAAGAAGGAGGGAGGAAGGACAGAAGGAAGGAAGAAAGGGGGGTGGAGGAAGGAAAGAAGGAAGGGAGGAAAGACAGAGGAAGGAAAGAAAGAGAGAAGGAGGAAGGAAAGGAAGGACAGATGGAAGGAAGGAAGGGAGGAAAGAAGGAACAGTCAAAACAGACGGGGTCAGTTTGACCCGTGAGGACGACAGGAAGGTTAAAAGAAGGGAACCGGAGTGGAGGAAGCTGCAGTATCCACATATCAACGAACACTGATAGAGCTTTAGTATTTATCATCAATCCATCAACACCAACATCTGTTTCACCAGAAGCACGACATTTAATTTAGCCGAGCCACTTTCTGAAGTGATGAGGACACTTTCATGAGACTGTTGTTTGTGGCGAGGACTGTCTGCTTTAAGGTTGAGACTAAAGGTCACAATCAGCCTCCAGAGATTAAAGTCAATACAATGTCCTCCGAGGCACAGTGAGATTTAGTGGGAGTTTGTGTGTGTAATGAGGCGTTAAGCAGGAAAGAAATGTCCTCTCCAAAACTGCCTGACTTTCACTCGAGGACAAACTGTTCTCCTTTCTGGTATTTCCCACATCTGACGTCTTTTTCTAGCTCGACACAACACAACACTTCTTACAATGCAACAGATCTCTTCACAAAGATGTTTAATACACTCTTCTTAAATTACTCTAATCTGTAGTTGTATCATTCAGCTTGTAATTAAATACTGTGAGTAGTAGATGGCTTGATGACTGATTGACGGCAGGTGTGCAGGTTGCAGTGAGGAGAACTTCAGACCAACCTCCAACAGTGGAAAACCACAAAACAGACAAACACAAAGACACACTCAGAAAAGGGAAGAAAGGAAAGGGGGAACAAAGGAAAAAAAAACCCATTGGGATCCTGATGCAACCATTAAACACTGTGACGATATCAACCATGGATGTATTATAAAAGCTGGGCACTGGACCCAACAATGGCGCCCATTCATAAATATTATATGCATTATACTCATGCACACTGTTAGATTCCTTTAAATCTAAAGGTAATTGTTGTCATGGTGATTAATCCAAAATCCTAATAATTGACTGATAGACTTAAACATAAAAACTAAAGATTGCACTCTTTCTGCTCTCTGAAAGCCTCATTAAGGATTAATCACCAATTTATGAATGACTGACTAACTATGAGGAGATACTGTGAAATACACATATGAACAGTATGGGAGGGTTAACATTGTTAGTCATAGTTTTCACTAATAAAAATGAACATTAGTTTAGAGGCTATACTTCTCTGCATCCCAGCGAATACTTTATACAGTAATGTTCTACATATTCAACATTAGACAATCTTATTATATTTAGGAGGCATTATCACCAAAACTACAGAAATAGGACCTAGCTTATAAAATAGGATATCTGGGTTTGAGAGATGTTGAATGTTAAACATGGTTAAAGTGCCAAAACCTGAGGCGAAAATGTGTTAAAATCAGGTGGGGAGTTCCGGTCCTCTGAAATGATGCCAACGCGGAAGTAACTTAAAACTGCATTCTATCAAAAGGCCACCAGGGGGCGACCGTTTTGGTGTGAAAAGGACTTCCGTCTCTATACAAGTCAATGAAGAATTCACCAACTTCTCACTTGTTTTCTAACCTCAGTAAACGTTTTCAAAATGTGTTTATGGTCTCAATCGCTAGTTTAAAGCCTTCTTCAATGCAGTATGATGTTCATTTGTGAAATGTTGGCCTCCCTGATTTTATATGTGACGATAAAGCAGGGTATGCATTAGGGCGTGGCTACGTCGTGATTGACAGGTTGATTGGTTCACAGGTTCAGGAGGGCACCTCATGCCCCTCCTGATGCCCATATAAGTAGAATCCCTGTTTTTATTTTTCCCAGCATGCACCTGAAATTTTAAAGATGGCGCTGCTCAGATCTGATACTATTGGCCTCCGAGCAGCAGTCCACAAACCAATGGGTGACGTCACGGATGTTACGTCCATTTCTTATATACAGTCTATGGTTAAAATGCTTCCTGCAAGTCTAAAGTCAGAGCTTCAGCCTGACCTGAACGTTCCTCTACTTTTGCATGTGTTGTTTGACTCTCATATTTCAGATTGAATTTGGGCCCAAACATGTACATCTGTATTTCAGTTTATATTTCGAGTACAGACCAACCTTTTATGAGCTGACCGATCTGAACAGAGTGGCTTCATCAGGAGGGGGGCCTTTAAAGAAACAGGAGCTATTAAAAAAAGGACTAATTCAGACAAAATCAGTCAGTATAAGAGAAATAAGGAGGTTTTTGAACTGTGAATCATGCAAATATAATCTAATAGTATAAAAATATAGACCTGAAATGTGCATGTTATGTCCTCTTTTAACAGCACTGTGTTGACTCAATGAGCAGAATTATCAAACAGCACGTAAACAAACATCTTTGACCTTTGACCTGGACCCCGACGGCTGACCTCCTCTCTGTTTGTGCAGATCTGTTCTCCTTTGTGAATTGATGCTTGGATTTTAAACAGCATTCCTGTGTACAGTATGTGTGTGTGTGTGTGTGTGTGTGTGTGTGTGTGTGTGTGTGTGTGTGTGTGTGTGTGTGTGTGTGTGTGTGTGTGTGTGTGTGTGTGTGTTATCGTAGCGGGACACCAGCTGTTTGCAGCTGCGTGTCCCCCCGGTGACACACACAGAGCCGCTGTGAGGGTCTGGACCCTGAGCGGAAATTGATGGACTCGTTCAGATGTGTCACGTATCATCTCCTCACCTCAGCATCTCATCACTACTCCAGTTTTAGAGAGAAGAACATGGAGAAAAGAAGGAAGGAAGGAGGGAGGGAAGGAAGGAAGAGACGACATGGAGAAAAGAAGGAAGGAAAGAAGGGAAAATGGAAGGAAGGAAGGAAAGAAAGATGGAAAGATAGAAGGAAGGAAGGAAAGATGGAAAGATAGAAGGAAGGAAGGAAGGAAGGGAGGAAGGAAGGAAGGAAGGAAGGAAGGAAGGAAGGAAGGAAGGAAGGAAGGAAGGAAGGGAGGGAAGACATGAAGGAAGGAAGGAAGGAAGGAAGGAAGGAAGGAAGGAAGGAAGGAAGGAAGGAAGGAAGGAGGGAACATTTACACTAACAGCTGAAAACATTGGTTAGAAATTTTTTTTAAAGTCATCAAATGTAATAAGTTTCATTACTTTGATGAAGTCATTGAAATAGTTACATTACTTATTACATTTTAGAGTAACTAGTAATCTGTAAACCTTCTCAACCCTTCATTAAACATACAGTATATATTAAAAAACACAGAAGCTATAAAAGGAGAGGTGTTTTTCCTCTCTTTCATTCCTCAATAAAAGCCTCTGCTCATCATTCAGCAGAGGATTACGCAACATGACTTTTACCCACATGTGTGTTTACAACATGTGAGCATTATCTTCATTTCCTCGTGTCTCCGTCACCCCTTCATGTCTGCAGTGAAGGTGCATCATCTTCTTCCTCCTCCTGGCTCGTCTTCCTCTGCAGACAGATCTCTGACGCTTTTGACGGACGTTTCATTGACACACGGGACGAGATAACCTTTAAAGACTCCCCACCCCCCCCCCCCCCCCTCTGGAATTCATGAGGAGACATTTATGAGCATACAGGCGGATGATTTGAATGATAATACACTATTGCTATTAGGACAGACTGACTTTTAAATGATCTAATACGGTGACATTACTGGAAGGCGTATCTGTAATCTTTCCCATTTCATCCTTGATGCATCGTCTCACTGCTGGAACTATGATTCAGTTTTATTTCACTTGTTTCAAACATTTATAGTGAAAACCCCCACATTATCCAGCCCTTTAACCCTCCTGTTGTCCTCAGGTCCAGGAAGGACAGGAGGAAGGAAGGAAGGAAGTAAGGAGAGAAGGAAGGGAGGAAGGAAGGAAGGAAGGAAGGAAGGAAGGAAGGAAGGAAGGAAGGAAGGAAGGAATGAGGAAGGAAGGAAGGTATGAAAGAAGGAAAGGAGTAAGGAGGGAGGGAAGAAGGAAGGAAGGAAAGCAGGAAGGGAGGAGGAAGGAAGGAAGGTATGAAAGAAGGAAAGGAGTAAGGAAGGAGGGCGGAAGGAAGGAAGGAAAGCAGGAATGGAGGAGGAAAGGAAGGAAGGAAGGAAGGAAGAAAGGAAGGAAGGCAGGAAGGAAGGAAGGAAGGAAGGAAAGAAAGAAGGAAAGGAATAAGAAGGGAGGGAGGAAGGAAGGAAGGAAGGAAGGAAGGTAGGTATGAAAGAAGGAAAGGAGTAAGGAAGGAGGGAGGAAGGAAGGAAGGAAAGCAGGAAGGGGAGGAGGAAAGAAGGAAGGAAGGAAGGGAGGAAAGAAAGAAGGAAAGGAGTAAGGAGGGAGGGAGGAAAAAAGTAAGGAAGTAAGGAGAGAATGAATGAAGGAAGGAAGGAAGGAAGGAAGGAAGGAAGGAAGGAAGGAAGGAAGGAACTAATCATATTTGATACATGACTTTTAGAGACTTCTACATCATCAGTGTGATCATATTTTCCCCCAAAAACCTGATGTATAAGATCAGATACATTCAGAACACAGATAAACCAATACAATGATGAATGAATAAATATTTTGTAGCTTATTTTATGGTAGATTCCTGTTGATTATTGCATTATGTATCATCATCATCATGCATAAAAAAGTTTGAAGGTGTTGATGAGCTTCATGCAGGACCTTCAAAAATGTTCAATAGGTTTTTCTGTGTTTAAAAAAGACATGCTAAAAAAATTAATTGGAAAAAATTCCCAGTATATCAAATATGATACGAAACATAACTCATAGATGCAAAGTGTTATTTAATTAAAGGTCCAATAAACATGCCAGTTTCAAAGAATTAGATTTTTCTGACAATTATTTGATTATTGAGGCTGTGTTTTATGATGTTTTTGTGCATCAAATACACCTAAAAACTAGTTCTCCAGATTTCAGCGCAAACTGTCCAACATTAGAAAATCCACAAATTCAGCACAAAGAACTCTAATACGTGTGCCATGTTTCCTTTGAGTACAATATCTAAAAAATGTCTTCTGATTAAACAAGGAAACATCTTGATGATTTCATAATGACATAAGGTGTTGGTATAATGTATTAGTCAAAGTCAGCTTTATTGTCAATTTCTTCACATGTTAAGACATATATATATAAAATTCATATGTAAATATTGTACGCAAGTCAGAATGACAAAAAAAGTGTCCCTTCATTCCTTCTTCCTTCCTTCCTTCCTTCCTTCCTTCCTTCCTTCCTTCCTTCCTTCCTTCCTTCCTTCCTTCCTTCCTCCCTTCCTTCCTCCCTCCTTTCCTTCCTTCTTTCTCCCTCCTTTCCTTACTTCCTTCATTCCTCTTCCCTTCCTTCCTTCCTCCCTTCCTTCCTTCCTCCTTTCCTTCCTTCTTCCTCCCTTCCATCTTTCCTTCCTTCCTTCTTCCTCCCTTCCATCTTTCCTTCCTTCCTTCTTCCTCCCTTCCATCTTTCCTTCCTTCCTTCCTTCCTTCCTTCCTTCCATCTTTCCATCCTTCCTTGACTCGAGGACATATGTAAATATTGTACGCAAGTCAGAATGTCAAAAAAGTGTCCCACATTACCTTAAACCACCCTACTTGTTATTAAATCGACTCATTGTTTGGCTCTGCACATGAGATTCGTTAATAATAAAAAATATACAAACATCCTACCAGCTAAACATCAGTATGACAACATGTTAGCGTTTATCTGAAGGCAACACAGAGCGTTTAGTGTCCCTGATAATCTGACAGAACAAAGGTGTCTGATTTATCGTCTTTCTGTCGGCTAAAAGGAAGCACAATCTTTTTTCTTTAATTTGATTATGTTGCAGAAACAACGTGCGTATCATGTTCTGTCTCATTAAACTTACCTAAGTGACAGAGCCACCATGTTCTTCACTGTC
>NC_084977.1:30539869-30572627 GCF_963691925.1 Scomber scombrus | reverse complement strand
AAAGAAAGGGAGAAGGAGGGAGGGAGGAAAGAAAGAAAGGGAGAAGGAGGGAGGGAGGAAAGAAAGAAAGGGAGAAGGAGGGAGGGAGGAAAGAAAGAAAGGGAGAAGGAGGGAGGGAGGAAAGAAAGAAAGGGAGAAGGAGGGAGGGAGGAAAGAAAGAAAGGGAGAAGGAGGGAGGGAGGAAAGAAAGAAAGGGAGAAGGAGGGAGGGAGGAAAGAAAGAAAGGGAGAAGGAGGGAGGGAGGAAAGAAAGAAAGGGAGAAGGAGGGAGGGAGGAAAGAAAGAAAGGGAGAAGGAGGGAGAGAGGAAAGAAAGAAAGGGAGAAAGGAAAGGAAGGAATGAAGGAAAGAAGCAGGGAGGGAGGAAGGAAGGAACAGTCAAAACAGACGGGGTCAATTTGACCCGGGAGGACGACAGGAAGGTTAAAGAAAGATAAATTAAATGTTTTTTACTCAATATGAAACTAATATAATTCATGTTTTGCTTTTTTTAACACTTACATACTGGTCAGGCTCAAATTTGACCCATTTATTTACATCTGAGATCTTTAAAAACACCATATATACACATTTCTTTTGGCCTGACTTTTCCTAATGTGAGCCACAGTATTTATAAAATAGGAATAAAATGCATCTTTTTTTATAACTTCTGTGCAGCTGAAATGTACAAAAAAATTCAAAACTCAGCATTAAAACATTCATCATTTATAGAATATTCATCATATTCTATAAAATGTTTTCCTGGAGCATAAAATAGTGATTGTGAATGTATTTTTAATCACACAGAAGGATGAATTAAACATTTATAGATGACTGATGGGGTATTTATGAATGTGAATTGATGTATATGTATAGTTGACATGCACAGTATACGAAGGTTAAAACCATCATTAATCATTCTCTAACCGTAACCAAGCTGTAGTTGCAATGCACAGATTCAGTTCAAACTCATCTTCATTCATGGGCCACATATAGCCCTATATGATCTGATGAGGGCCGCATCATTAAACAGATGGAAGGAAGGATGGAAGGAAGGAAGGAAGGAAGGAAGGAAGGAAGGAAGGGAAGGAGGGAGGGAGGGAGGGAAGGAAGGAAGGAAGAGAAGACATGGAGAAAAGATGGAAGGAAGGAAGGAAAGATGGATGGAAGGAAAGTAGGAAGGAAGGAAGGAAGGAAGGAAGGATGGAAAGATGGAAGGAATGAAGGAAGGAAGGAAGGAATGAAGGAAGAGAATACATGGAGAAAAGATGGAAGGAAGGAAGACATGAAGGAAGGAAGGAAGGAAGGAAAAATGGAAGGAAGGAAAGAAAGAAGGAAGGAGGGAAGGAAAGATGGAAGGAAGGAAGGAATGAATGAAAGATGGAAGGAAGGAAGGAGGGAGGGAAGAAAGAGAAGACATGGAGAAAAGAAGAAAGGAAAGAAGACATGATGGAAGGAAGGAGGGAAAGATGGAAAGAAGGGAGGAAGGAAAGATGGAAGGAAGGAAGGAAAGAAGGAAGGAAGGAAGAAAGGAAGGAAGGAAAGAAAGATGGAAGGAAGGAAAGATGGAAGGAAGGAAGGAATGAATGAAAGATGGAAGGAAGGAAGGAGGGAGGGAAGGAAGAGAAGACATGGAGAAAAGAAGAAAGGAAAGAAAACATGATGGAAGGAAGGAAGGAACAATGGAAGGAAGGAGGGAAAGATGGAAAGAAGGGAGGAAGGAAAGATGGAAGGAAGGAAGGAAAGAAGGAAGGAAGGAAGGAAGGAAGAAAGGAAGGAAGGAAAGAAAGGAAGGAAGGAAAGATGGAAGGAAGGACGGTGGGATATATCTAACATATAAATAAAATCAACTGGAAGAGTTAGTAAATCCTGAAATGATCCAAAAATTGTCAGCAAATAAAACCACACATCTCCAAATGAGAGAAATCTATGTCCTGTTCTTTTAATAAAACACGTGTGATTCATGTGAGATTTTTCAAACCATCATTTTATTTATTGTATTTATAATATCCGCTTCACTGAATATCAGAATCTGTAGCAATAAAGATATTAGCAATAGAAACAGCTCACTAGCTTAGCCATGTAAGTGCAGTTTTCCCAACGTTGTCGTATACTCTACATTTATCCCAAACATGACAAAACATTGTCAGAGCAAAAAGCATCACTTCCTGAGGTTTAATTCAAATATCAAATATTCCTCATTCATCAAATAGGAATCCAAACTAATCTCATTAAAATATGTAAAGTAACTGGTCCAGCCAATATATCCTAAACCCTAATTAGCCAGAAAAACATTAAAGGTACAGTGCTGATCTTACTGAGAAAACTACAGTATATTTACAAAAGTGCCTTCTGTCTGCTGTCTTTTGGATTTAAGCTAATTTATTTATGTATGCAGCTCATTCACTCCCAACTGTAAACATGTAAAATATAATTATATAAAAAAATAATTAACAAACAGCAGGAGGAAACTTAAAATTAAGAGTGCAATCTTTGCCATCATATTCTGAAAATCAGTGACTGTCAAACATCTCTTTAGATTATTATTCAAAATTATTGCGCAAGCAGTGTCAGTTTTTACTTTTTTTTCGTACAATATAACAGAAACGCAACTTTTTCATCAGTTATTAAAGCTACATAATACCTTCCCAGCACCAGGGCTGAACATTATATATATTTATATACACACACATGTTTTAAATGTTCTTTTTTTTGTACTTTCATACATTCATAAATGGAAAACAAACTAATCAAGCAAAAAGGAAATTACATGAAAAGTAAAGGCAACCATGTTTTTCTCTCGGTGAGAAGTTGTGCAGTGATTTAGAGGAGGAAGGAGGGGGGGGTTTGATCGTTGAGGTTTCCCCCCCCCTCAGCGGTACAGACACATGCTGGTGCTCTGGTACAGGTACATGTAAGCATCGCAGAAGAGACGCTTAGCCACACCTTTCATGTCCCGGGGCACCTGATTGGCCAGCTCCGCGGGGGGCATTTCCAGGTACATGCCGACCTCGGGGCAGGCGTGCACCTCTGGGATGTTGAAGCCGTCTCTCTCACCTGAACACAACACATTCATTTAAATGACATTTGCACCATTTTTTTTACCAAAAGTAAGACTGAATGCTCCTGAAAATGTCAAATGGTGTAACCACAAAAGAATGATAAATATTACATATTTTATCCACCTACAGTGTATTTAAGTGGACTTATACTAATAATTACTTCATTTAAAACAATGTAAATGGTTCCTGATCTCCATGGTTACCAGATGAAATGTAATATTTAGAACAATTGTATTCCATTACCTTTATTTAATATAAAGTTATAATGTAAGATCATGCCAAACTAGTTAATATGGTGTTTTATTGACAATTTACTGTTTTTAAGCAAGTTGAATTATTTGGTACAAAGTTTTTATGGTTACACCACTTAGACATTTTTGCCATAATCCTCTAATATATTCTCTCTAAATGGATTAAAAGCAGAAATTTGATGCTAAGTCGACAAAAAAGAATGTGTGAAAGTTATTCATACGTTTATTTTCACATTTTAACTCCTTTAAATTTGACTAAACCACATGGACACTAAATTACAAACACTCACCTTGTCTGTCCGCCATGCTGTCAAAGAAGATCCAGTCTTGGTTGTTTGGTCCGTATTTGATGAAAGACACGTAGTGACTCGTCTCGATGCAGAGCACAGCGAACAGCTCCAGTTTGTCTCTGGTCAGAGTGTGAGGGACGCCGTGTCCCAGGTAACCTTTAGGTATGTCCAGATTAACCAACTCATGGGAGCGCCGATGAGGATGAGAGTGCACCTGCAAAAAAAATAAATACATACAGAAATATTTTTTTATGCATTTCTCTACATTATTATTATTATTATTTTCATTATTGTTGAATCTTTCAATTATTTTTCAGATGAATTACATTGATATTGTAACTTATTTGGTAAGGGTTAGGGTTATTATTATCATTACATTTTGGCCTGCAGCTTTTTAACCATAAATATCACAAACAAAACTATTTTCCTGGATTTTGTGGGTCCAGATGAATCTATCCGTATAAGCCATGATCCAATGCTACTTCACAAAGTCATCAAACTCGGTCCTTTGTAATTATTTTGATTGAGAGACGATTATCAGCAGAATTTACATTTTATACGTTTAAGCTCTTGTAATCAAATTTGGTCCATGGATTTGGATGCTAGGCCTGAGATTCACTGTACTGCCTTAAGTAGTGAGAGGGCCTGAGGAAAGCCAAGCCCACAGTCAGTCAGTCTTCTCTGCAGATGCAAAGGTCCAGGGTTTCTTTCCAACAATGTGGCGATTTATACATGTGGCCAGTAAATCCATACATACCTTCTACATACTGCACAGGATCCTAATTATATCAAACACAAATAAAATGACAACAACACAAACCTGAGCGGCGCAGGTGTTGCAGAAGATTTTGAATCCTGTCTGGCTGAAAGCAGGATCTTTAAAACATTCGGTGCACTCAACCTGGGCCAAGTTTCCACAGATCATGCACTGCTGAGGACCTGAAACACACAAACACACCACATGTCATATTCGCTGTGTGTCGACGTTTTATCTTTACAATTTATGGGCTTTTTTTACCTTCAGACAGCAGATCCGTTACGTCCAGCTCCAGAGAGGGAATGATTTTATCAAACATTTTGAATTTCTTCCCAAAGCGAGGCATCTGGAGCATGAAGCAGGAGGGCACCTGAGATTATAACACAATGAACTCAGATCACATACTGAACCACAAAATGAATTCAGTCAGAGATGAAAAGATCTGACTAGAAAACTAGTCAACAGAGCCATCTGCAGGAGAATCAGCCTTAGAAAAGGAAATTAAATGTAAAATGCAGAAAACTAATTATGCTCATATTAGCATAAATTAAGTTAACAATAGATCTAAATACAGTTTAGTGCTGGGTGCAGAGTACTGAGTTCATACATAGAAATCAATTTGAATTCTATGAGTAATTGTTTTATGTATCAAATAAAACTACCAACAATTTACAGTTTAAAAAAATGCAACGTTTAGTTTGTTTTAGCTTAATATTAGAATTAAGTATGATTCAATGATTGAAGGACCAAGTCAAATGTGCAAATGAACAATGAAACAGGTTTTGCTTGCTGTCATCATTCCTCCTGTTCAGACAGAAGATAGTATCAGTGTTTCCTCATACATAAACTCTATGTGGGTGTCCCGCCCAGGTAGATTAAGACCGGCCCAGGTAGTTAGCGTCTAATAATCTGCATGTGAGGCATTTAATCTGTAAATTGTCCACCGCGCCCACCACCACTCAGCCTGTAATATGAGGCTTCAGCTATCTGAGTTAGTCAATTAAAGTGGAACGTCTTCCACAATTAGTATTTTTAGTAAAAATGTTTCTGTCTCAGACAGTGTTTTCCTGTTCAGCTGCAGCAGAAAGATTGTACCAAAAATGGGGAATTTGGCAATAAAAACACTCACATAACATGTCTGTGGTTTGATGTCAATAGAATATATATAAATCTCACCTCTGCCAGCTTGAGTCCTGCGCTGTGGAAGGAATGCTCTAGCAGCTGCTGGACCGTAGGCAGAACCAGGCTGTGGTTCTGGTCCAGGAAGATCTGATAGCAGTAACTGTCCTGTACTTTACCACCGGCTGAGCTAAAAGACACAGGATGAGAAAAGCCGAGTGTAAATGTGATTTATTTATATCAAATCAGTGTAGTGGTAGATGATATTTAGCAGTGTTGTTGTGTGTGAGCTTACAGTTTGAGTAGAGGATCCAGTGCGAGGATGTGGTGCATGATGACATTGAGAAACTCCTCTGGATCTAAAAGATAAAAGTCAAATCAACAGTCACATAAAACCAAACAGAAATCATCGTCTGTTAAAAGCTTCAAACAGAGCGGCAGATGAAGCTGACCCTTCTCGTCTGTGGTGAAGGAGCGACTGTAGCCTTGACTCTGCAGCTGCTGCCGGAGCTTCATGATGTGCTGCCCTTCCACAAAGCCCTTACTGTAAAAAAAAACACACACAACATAACACATTTTATTATTTTTCCTTACAATGAAATGATAAAAATGTTTTGCAAATCACATAAAAAGGACAGACACCTGCGGAGGGGGTTGACAATGTCATGGAGCAGCGTTTTCTGGATTGGGGCGTCTCTAGGGTTTGTTGATTTAAACAGCATGGAGTCCAGCACAGAGGAGCAGGAAAAAAGGCTGAAAGCACAAAAACAGACAGACAAATATGAATAAAACATGTTATACACATTATACAAATACACAGATTTAAACGTAATATCTCAGACGCCAATTTATACTAAAAGGGAGTCTAAAGGAAAACTCAATCACTGCCTTTAGGAATGTATGTTAGTAAGAAACATCTGGAGAAAAAAATTACATCATATGATTCACAGCCAATTTTTTTACTACCTAGAAAGTGTATTTTGAATTTATATCTGAATGAACTGAATATAAAACAAAACCATTATATACACATTAATAATATGTGTGGTGCACAAGCAAAGAGGCTGATAGCTAATTGGAAAAGTAGAAATAAACCATCAGTCAGTAGGTAAATAGATTAAAAAGATCATGTTATGTGATGGAAAAAATTACATACACATTGTAAAGTATCCTTACTTTACAATGGGAAATATGATAAGATATAATCCTAATTTTTTAAGATAATATTGTGTTGAGATTTATTGGTTTATTTGCACATTTGTAAAATAAAAGTCCGAGAAAAATAGTAAATTCAAAATAAACCCACTGTGGGCTTATCTTAAAACCTCACCTATAAATAAACAAAATAAACAAGATAACAATGCAGCATGTATCTAGATAAATGTGGATTTTGGGGATTTTAAATCGTAGAAGCATAATGTTATTTGTAAATTGTGTGTTTTACTTTATTTATTCTCTTTAAACTGTATTCAATTACTTGATATTAACTCTTAGTATAATTATTAGCAGTTTAGTTTGAAAAATAATGTAAGTTTTTAATATGAATGATTGAAACTAGCTTGAGACTTGTAATTTATTGCAATGAACAATGCAAGCAAGTTTCAAGTTTCTTTAAATTTGAATTCCACATTGTATAGAAATGAACAGCTGTGTGTGTAAGGTATGAAATCAATCTAAAAACTGATGTTTAAACTACTGTGAAGTGCATCCTGACCTGAACAGCGCAGCGTCCATGTAGCAGGAGTTACAGTGTCCTTGGATTCCCTTCATTCGTCCAATCAGAAGCTGCTTAACCTGCTCTGCAGTGATAGGAGGAACAGGGTCCAGCAACACTCCGTTGTGTCCGGTTTCTCTCTCTGAATTAAAAAAAACAACAACAGATAAAAATCATCATGTACAGCTGGTGCAAAAGTATGAGCTCACTTTCTAATTCTCTTGAATGGGGAAGTGAATTCATTCAAGTGTTATGTGTCATGTTCACCTAGTGATAATTCATGCTGATGCTGTGTCGCCCCCTGCTGGTCAATAACTGGACCAGCAGGCAAATGCAGCATTCTTTAAGTAATCTTTATTTTATGTTTTAGCATTTTTTAATATCTTATTTTATTACATTGTAAAAAAACAACAATAACACAAACACACATTTTTCAAGTGGACAGGAAAAATGTAAAAGTTGGATTGTTTCCATACTCTTAGCTGTCAATAGAACCACTGTGTCCACAAGGGGGTGCTGACTGTCCTCTGTATAAGAACATGAATCTTCAGTAAAATTGTCAGAAGTTAGTTGATTAATTCTTTACAGACCTGCATTTTCATATTTTGGCATCATCTCGCTGTAATTGGCTGCTAAACTCTGAAACCGTGAGTCAGGCCGGCAAGAGATCAGCTTCACAAACAGAGCTCTCCTTTGGGGACACGAGAAGAAACGCTGACCTTTGAAGGTGCCGTCACTAACTCCATATTCTTCCTCCTACAGACGGACATACAAAGAAGAAGAAGAAGAATGTCATTACAGTGATTTAAATGAAAGGAATCAATAATGTTCATTGGTTTATAATAACTATAAACAATGACCCATCACACAACAAATCAAGGAGATTTTGTTTCATGTAAGATGATGCAGTTGTTATATAGATCTCCAGCAGTAGTTCATTGACTGTCACTAGTTTTAGTTACATGTGAATCTGTGCAATAACATGTCTGCATAAATATTACAAGCTCGAGTCCAGCCATGATCTCCTGTCGGTCGGGCAGCGTGCCGATCCAGCGGATGATTCCATATCCATTTCCTGTGGCCAAAGTCACCTCGACCACCGAGTCCACAGTCAGATTTGTGTATATATCGTCAGTGTTTGTTTCCACTTGGGATGTGTCGAAGTCCATGCCCTCTGCCTCTACAGTGAAGAATATATTTGGTTCAGATTCATTACAAACGTGAGAAATAGCTTCTATCTTAAAATCATGTAAATAGCTGTTCAAACCTGCAGGGATCTCCCCCTTAGCGACAGCCTGTAGTGGAACTTCAACTTCGCCTCCTGTCTTCCCGTTCTCATCTGTGTCCTGAAAATGATGATGATAAATGTAATGCAAACATAATAAGTGACCTGTTTTACATCACAGACCTAAAGGATGAGCAGAAGTATGCAAACTGTTTAAAAATAAATAATATATGAGCACATATCACACAAGATACACTGATAAACCTGTAAAAGGCCAATATCAGCCGATAACATCGAGATCTATTTTTTAGTACCAATGAATTTACTTCTAACAGATCCTGACTCACTGTGGAGATGCGGACAACATGTTCTCCGCCCTTTTTCTGCACTTCCACCACCATTCCATGGCGAAAGTGATCCTCGACAAAGTAAGTGACTCTGTCTCCTGGGGAGACATCTTCTGTTTCTGGGTGTGAGGAGGGGGGCGGAGAGGCGGGAACCACAGGCCAGACTCTGTTGAATGGGGCAAAGATGCCACATTTTTTCTTACAGGCGAAGAGGCGTCTATACTGGTGGCACCCGTCTGTATTCCCCTTCCCACAGTCTTCTTCCTGGAGGCAAAGAAACGTAGCAGCAAATCTGAATTAATGTCACAATCTCAGTTCAGGAACTCTAGATAGATGTAAAGGAATAGTTAACCAAGATTACAAACGTTTTTTTTTGGCTTGATAATAAGTTGGACTTGTCCCTAAACACGGATGCCCTCTACAAAAAGGGGCAGAGCTGCCTCTTTTTCTTAAGGAAGCTCAGATCTTTTGACATCTGTAGTAAGATGCTGCAGATGTTTTATCAGTCTGTGGTGGCAAGTGTGTTGTTTTATGACTTTATGAAAGAAAGAAAGAAAGAAAGAAATAAAGAAAGAAAGAAAGAAAGAAAGAAAGAAAGAAAGAAGAATTCACATCATTACAAAAGCACCTACACTCTCTTCTATCACAGTACTCATATACAGGTATATTTGTATGTGAACTTTTAGGATTCAAAAAATGAGAAATAATGATACTAAAAAAAAAAAAATTAAATAAATGAAATAGATAAATATATAGCAGTAGATAAATTAAAGTATATAAATAAAAATAGAGAAATAAACAATAACAGCTTTAATATTAATTAGTTTGTCTGCCCTATATGCACCTTCCCCTATCCATGACTTCTCCTGCGAACAGTGTTTAATAATAATAATGGGATGGTAAGATGGTGAGATGGTAGCAATGAAAACAACATCAACAGCACAAATAATCATAATAAATAAAATAAAATAAAATAAAATAAAAAGATAATTTGTGCATACATGTGTAGCTCTGACTGAGAATGGTATAATTACTGAAACAAAGAAAGAAAACAGAACCAGATGAGTGGAGTCAAAAACTAAGGTTTTTTTTAATCACCCAATATCTTGCCTATAAGTTGCTATATAGTTTATCCAGTTATATATATAGTTTATCCAGTTATATATATAGTTTATCCAGTTATATATATAGTTTATCCAGTTTTTCCAGTAACTTTCAAACTTATCTTGTTCAAGCCTAAGAATGAATGTTAGCTTCTCCATTATAAAAAAAATATCCTGAACCACTTTGATCCAGTCCTTGACTTTAGGAGAATCTTTTGCCAACCATTTCCTTGTGATTGCTTTTTTTTACTCGCTACTTATTTATTGTTTTGTGTGTTGTTGTGTTGCTGTTGTAGTCTCCTCAATGGTTTTTCGAGGTAAAATAAATGTTAATAATAATAATAATACAAAATAAACTCACCTGCAGTTCAATTCCAAAGAACCTCGCTGAAATGGGATCTGGATATTTTGTAGATGCTAGCTTTCCAATGTAGCGGACAATGCCTCTCAGCATCTGTCCTCCTTCCTCCACAGTCACTGCGGCTCCTTCACTGAGGGTCAGAGCTGTTTGGAGAGCATCTCTCTCTTTGAACCACTTCAGCCGCTCATTGTCCTCAGGAAGGGCCATCAGCAGCTGGGCTTCCTCTAGACCCAGTTCCTTCAAGCAACTCATGTCTATCTTATAATCTATTGATGATTGTGAGCCCGTGAAAAAGACCGATAACTTTGTGAGAGGAGCAGGTTTTGTGACCTCTAGTTTGTAACTGAATTGACTGATATAACATATGCGACCAGGATGAATGTGTCGAGGGCTTTCAGGTGTTTCTGTTAGGATGAAGTACAGGTAGTCTGTTTCCATGTTGTTGCTGAGATGTATCAGGGTACTGTAAACAAACACAGAGTTCATACACAGGTGTTAAAGCAATATCAATTTATTTCAGTTGTCATCTTTTTCTTTCTTTCAGTTGTCATCCTTGACTAGTGTTAGCTACAGTTGACGTTTCTGACGTTTGTTAAGATTTCTGTTGACGTTACATTAACGGCTGTATTGATAGTTTTGTAGCTTGCTAACGACAACATATCGATTATAGATTTATTACAGGGTTCAATCAATCAGACTTAATTTGTGTAGCACTTTTCATGCATAGTAATGTAATACAAAGTGCTTTACATAGTTAAAAAAAACAGCGAGGAATTTCATGACCGTGGGAATCCTTTAATAAATCTATAGTCGAAATATTAGCTTGTTAGCAAGCTACAAAACAATCAATACAGCCGTTAATGTTACGTCAACTTACGTCAACAGAAATCCTAACAAACCTCAGAAACGTCAACTGTAGCTTACACTGTTCTAGTGTAATAGTCTCTTACTTTATCAAACAGTGATTTATAATAAAAGTTAACGTTACCTTGACTTTTTAAGCAACTTTAAAGTCCGCTTTCTGTTGTTTTTATCTCTTCGCTCTTCTTGCTTTAATAAGCTCCAACCAGCTGCCTTGATAAGTTTCACTTCCTCTTTCACTTCACGTCGACAGCAGCGGCGTCATCCTGGTGAAACATGACAGGAAGTAGACAAGCTTCACAAAATAAGGTAATTCTTTCTTTATATATAATTACAAAGAGTTGTTTTAATCCTTTTGAAGAAAAAACACAGGAATATACACGAAGTGACGCTGTTGTTTTCAAATCAGTTGACAGCCAGCAGCAACGTAGAGTCAGGTTGATGGGTCAATTAATCCCTCAGTTAGGTCTTACAGACACACAGAGACTATTAGGTCAGTACTTAAAAACCTAAAAAACTTGAAACTGTGTAGTAGAAAAATGTGCTTTTTCTTTTAAACTCTCTTTTTATATCAAGCTCAATGTTTAATAAAGTGACTATTTCCCCATTGGCTACCTTTGCAGCTCCAGTAGCAGCTGTATGTATGTATGCAGTAGTATTATGTCAAAATACCACTGTGACTAGCAATTTCATTGTATTTTAAGTACAGTGACACTAAAGGCATCTTATATTATCTTATCTTATTACAGCTGAAGGTAGCTACCTCTAACCAAGGGTGCAAGAAGTACTCAGATCCTTTACTAAAGTAAAAGTAAAAGTACCAATACAGCAATGTAAAAAATAAAAAAAATGAAAAACTCTATTATAAATCCTGCATCAAAAATCCCACTGAAGTAAAAGTGCATAGCAGTTAAAGTAGGCTACAGTAAAAGTAGTGGTTTTGTCCCTGTGACTGATATATTATTATATGACAGAATAGATAATTAATACTGAAGCATCAATGTGTAAGCAGCATGTTACTGTTGTAGCTGAAGTAAAGAAGAAAACAACTAAATTCTGATACACAAATCTGCTTTCAAATAAATAAATAAATAAATAAATACATAAATACATAAGTACAGCTACCTGGAAAATCTACTTAACTAAAGTAACAAAGTACAAATACTAAGGTTACTTCCCAACTCTGCCTTTTAAGTACAAAAGTAAAAAGTAAAGATCAATATTTAGAATCAGAATAAGGAAAGAAAGCATCGGTTTTCTATCTCTTATTTGAACGCCATGTCTTCTTGGTATAATGAAGTTGAAACAGTTATTTTAAAGCTAACTAGTATAATCCAAACTGTGTAAATTATATTGTTTAACATTACACATGTGAACATACAGGCTAGTCATTTTTTTTAATAATCTGAGGCAGAAAGCAAAACAACATGTAGGTCGACTAAATTAAATGACCAAATACAGTATGGGTATGCACATTTCAGAAAGTTTTGGCAGATAAGGTATATAAAGTATTTCTAAGCCTAAAAAATAGTGTCCCAGATTATAAAATCTACAAATTCTGAAATGATTTGATACAAGGATTATTAACATATGTGCAATTTTTTTTATTTTTAGTACAATATCTAAAAATTGTCGTCTGATTTAACAAGGAAACATCTTGAGGATTTCATAGTGATATTAGGTGTTGATATAATGTATTCGATTTATATGTAAATATTGTACATAAGTCAGAATGGCAAAAAAAGTGTCCCACATTATCCTAATCCACCCTACAAATACATAAGTTACCTCCCACCTCTGCCTTTTAAGGATGTAGAGTAATAATGAAACTAAAGCCCATAAATGACAGTCTGCCTGTAAGACCAAACTGAGGGAAATAGCAGAACGTATTACGTCATCCACGTACGTCTCTCCGTCGCTATGTGATGTCGCAGGTTTTCTGGTTGTAAACATGGAGGAGAGAGAAGCTCTGAAGAGGCAGATTGATCTCCTACAAAGTAAGTACTCCTTTATTAAAGTGTGGACAGGTGTTAATGACAGCTGCCTGGTTAGAAAACAAGTCATTTAATCTCTGTGCTCTTTAAATACAGAGCTGCTGTTTGTTATTAAAGCTTTAATCTGTTAGCTCAAAGCTCGCACATGTTGATGAGAAATGATGCTATTTTTATCTCCTTAGCAGAATATCTAGGTATGAACAGTTAATACACCATGTGCCTTTTTACTTTTGAAGTGTGTAACTCCCTGTTTTACTTCTTTAAACTCAGATTTATTCAGTATGGTCCTTATGTGAGCAGAAAAAAACATAATAAAACATGAATATTTAATATTAAAAACAAATATATTAGTGCCAGAAAGAGAGAGAGAGAGGGACATAAGGCTGGCAGACAGTGTTTATATTCAGCTGACAACTTTAAGTAAGTAATTCAATCATATAAATAAATCTTTATAAAGCAAAAAAAAAAAATGCAGAACAAAAAACAAACATGCATATGTGTCAGTGACAAATAAGGCAAGATGAGCAATTCAATTCTTATAAAATAGTTTTAAAAGCAGCATCAGGTTTGTTAAAATGTAAATGTTGTATTTAAGTTGGTTTTATATCATTTGAAATGACATTTGCACCATTTGTTTAACCAAAAGTAAGACTGAATGCTCCTGAAAATGTCAAATGGTGTAACCACAAAAGAATGATACATAAATATTAAATATTGTATCCACTTACAGTGTATTTAAGTGGCCTTTGACAAATAATGACTTCATTTAAAAACATTATTTGATAAGAAACATTTTTGGAGTATTTCTACATTTAAATTTTAAAGTATTTTATCAACATTGAGCAGAACATATCCTAACAACAACATTTAAGTTTTGACAAATGAAAAAAAAAATTGTTAAAAACATACTGTTGTGTTAAAAAAAAAGTTTATTATATTTATTCCACATTTAGTTCATATTTATTTTCCTTTATTTAATCAGATTTTCATGAAAAAATGCCGGTTACACCAATTGACGCTGGGTTACAACTCGTCATTGACCCAGAGGGATCTCCAGATCTCCTAAAATTACACTTTAAAGGACGGGTTCGCAATTTTTCCAGTCTGTCTGCCTCTTTAAATAAATGAATGTGTGGGGAAACTTTGCATTAATCAAGAAAATAATGATCAGATGAATCAATAATGAAAATAATAATTAGTGCAGCCTTGTCATTATGTATCTGTCATGAACTTATGTGTTGTACTAAATCACTTCCATTTTTTTTAAATTCTCAGATCTGATCAATAAACACAAGAGCGTCCATGGCGACGCCCCGTTTACAGGAGTCGAACAGAGGCATCCAGAAGCCTCGATATCAGCCGGAGGCCGAGGTCACACCACATCTGTCTCCCATCCTCACAGCTTCAGAGGGAAAGGCTATGTCCCTCAGAGCCGTGGAAGCTGGAAGAAGGCGTACTCTCTTAGAAACAAGAACCCTGAATCCTCTGTTGGTGGACATTCGTTAGCTTCTGCCTCCTCCTCCTCCTCCTCTTCCTCTGTGCATCAGTCTAGTTCCCAAGGTTTATCTAACAGCACGGCACTGCCCAGCCAAAGCAGAGGAGAGGACGGTGCTTTAACCAAAACTGCCACTTTACCATCAGGTTTTACTCAACTGAAGAAAGAGGGGAATATAGGAAGCATAGCAACGATTAACAAAGTCGTACAGACTTCTAGAAAAAAAGAGACTCAGCAGGAGGAGGGACAAAAAGGTTCAAGCTCAGCAGGTAAAGGAATTCAACATGAAGAGCAGAAGCTGAGCGATGTAGTACTGCCAGGAAAGAAAGTACTTACTTCAATCAAGACCAACCCCACCACCACCACCACCAGTTTACAGAAGATCACCCAGTTACAGATCAAACCTTCCCTGACAAGCAAAGCCACCACTGAGACCAAGCAGACTATTCCAACCACAGCTTCAGCCAATCTTACAACTATTCCTACAACACCACCGCCTCAATCTGCTCTGTCCAAAGTGTCCAAACAACCTCCCGTTAACCCTCCCAAGTCTCAGACCAGCCACGCTAAAGTCGGCGCACCTTTTTTGCCAAAATCCAAGTTCACCTGGGTAAAGAATCAGAGTAAAGGAGGAGGGGAGCCCAAACTAGGTAGCTCCATTTCCTCACCTGCAAAAGTTGTGACTGTTGCCCAAACGTCAGGCTTGAAAGGTGGAGTCAGCTCTCCTTCAGCTGCAGTCAGTAAGAAAACCCCCGCCAAGAAGTTACCTCGAAAGCTCAGTCCGGTTATTGTTGCTCCTAAAACCTCCAAGTATAAGTGGGTCTCCTCCTCTGCTGGAGCCCAAGCCAGGACATTGAGAAAACCGCTATCTCCAAAAGCTGTGACTCATCCTCAGAGAGCTCTGGAGAAGGGAGAGGCCACAAAGAAGCTCAAACCAGGCTCCACTCCCCCTGCTAAATTAAAAAAGGGAGTGTTGGTCTCCCCTAGCGGCTCCTCGCTCAGCACTCGTTACCGCTGGAAGGCCGGCGGTCAGAAGACCTCTACAGCAGTGACAGGAGGGGCGGCGGTGACCCGACGTAGATCCGCCTTCCACTGGACGTCAGAGAGAAGTAACAAAGGAGTGAAAGGAGGGCTCGTTGTTTCTCCAACTTTACCCCAACGTGCCTCCGTCCCCTCGTCCTCGCCTGGTGGATTCAAGCTCCGCAGCAGGATGAAGATCATACGGAGGTCCACGAGCAGGTGCACGATCTGGATTATTGTTTTATTTTACAAGCAGGTTTATTTAAAGCCCTTGTGCCTCACTAAGGATATTTTTTGGCTTTTCATGTTTTATTTTCTTGATAATTTGGGCTGTGTTCATTCATATGGCATCAAATTCTCCAAGGATATTCTTTGTTTAATTTAATTTCAACCAATCACTTATAATAGGTCTATAATACACTGCATAGACACAATTGTTACACTAAGACTCTGAGGGACAAAAATGTCCCTATTAAAAGCCATATATATAGTGCATTTCATACACAGGGGCAACTCAGTGTGCTTTACATAAAAACTAAATATCAGATGATTTAACAGTAAGATTTCAAAGCATAAAACATATAATTAAAAAAAAACAAAAAAAACCCAACCCAATTATTAAAAAAAGTACAATTGAACAGTGAAAATTGGAAACATTAAAACAGTTATAGTTATTAAAACTACATTTTTTACCCTCCCTGCCAAAATGTGACTCTCTCCTGTGTTATTGGCTGTCATTGTGGAGCCCTGGCTTCAACCCAGAAAACATAATTTAACAGTATTTTAAATATGGAAGAATTCCCCAGTCCTGCTCATCCTGTATTATGAAGCACAGCAGACTAGTGAAAAATGTGGTTGCATCCAAAATGACCTGGATGTGTAACTTCAATTAATCTAAATGGGGACATTTGTGTCCCTAAGGAACCCAGATGGGGTTTTTTTGTTAAATCTGACACTGCACAAAAAATAATAATGCATCAAAATCAATGTTGTTGCTAATCATTGACATATCCCAGACTGTGATAATCCACCCCACAATAATAATTCACCAAAAAAATGGTTTTATAATGTGTAAACAAACTGTCTTTTAAAGGGTTAAAATCCTGAACATTAATGAATATTTGATATTTATTATCACGACTGATGTTTGTAAAAAAAAATAATTCATTCAAAGTAGAAAATAATATTAACTTATAATATTTTTATGGCAGTTTTTGTCCCTAAGAAACCTTAAATAACATTTTATTTTAAATGAGGGTCTTCTGTCAGTAGGTGGCAGCAGAGTATGACTTGTGATTCCTTCTACACTAAAGCCTGATGATTTAAAGTTAAATAGGTTTCTTCACTATCATTTATTCATCAGTGTTTCCAGTCTGACTGTTGTTCTCTTTTGTCCTGTGAGCACAGTGGATGTGGGTCAGAGAAGGGCAGCAGCCCCCCAGCGGTGAAGCTCTCCCCTCGGGGTCGGATATACACCCTGACCAGGACTCCCACAGGAGTTAGGAGGACTCCCTCTAGGGAGCTCGTGTCTTTTGGTAGACACAAGTTGAGACGTCTCTCTCCCACCTCGTCAAGAACAAGTAAGAAGCACATTAGAAAGTTTATTTTTGTGTATTCAGATGTTTTTCTCTCACAAGTCTTTGCCACAATTAAATGCGGTAATAAGCTGTCAACTGACTGCATTGAAAGTAACATTTCATGGTTAAAGGAGGACAAATGGTGTAACTGGCTAGTTATGGTACAACTGTTGTCTGTGGTGAAAAAGCGTAGTTGTACTTGCTTACATTTGCCCTCCCTCTATAGTGTGTGGTTATCAGATGACCTATGGAAGTGACTTGGTCCAGAGTTTTTGAATAGATGTTAGATTTCTTAGTAGCGACATTCTCTCAGTCAACCTCCTGTCTCGTCCTTTTCACATACCAACAGGGAGATATTTGATTCAAACCAAGAGTCATTTGAACAATATATTCATCCTGATTTTGGTGTTAATGCCAACAAATTAAACATTTTACTGAGTGGCAAAGACATTTCCTTTACATTATCACTCTCTGGATTCTCTTTTGGATTTTTGCTTCCTAGTTTATTGCTTATTGTTGACTTGTATTTTGTCACCATTTGGCACCATTTCTCTCTTCAGTGTCACTTTTACACCACCTGTGTCCCAATATTCTCAAACTGATGCCAACTACATATTATTACTGTAGTGTTGGATAGTATTCGCTTTATAAAGATCAGAGCCTGATCGATGGTGGACTTTTTGGGGCAGATGCTGATACCAATAAAAACCAATGTATCGATCGATAATCTTAGAAATACAACATAGATACATAAACTCAATTTTTGCAACAATCCCTAAAATGTGGTTACTAAACACTTGACAAATACATATAATGGTGGCATGATATTTTACAGTTAAACAATGAACTTAACTGTAAGAAATGACATCAGTGCACTGAAACAGTCAACTTTACTGGGAATTTAATAATTATAAATGACAAAATTAAAAAAAACAGAACTAAAAATGTATTAAACATGAATTAAGTTTGCATAAACTCAATATGTAAATTAACTATATAAAATGTTGCCTGTATAAAAACAAAGTACATATATATCTACACATATCATGGCAACATCAACCCCAGCACCAATATATTTGTGATAGGCCAGTATCAACCAATAATGTCGCCTAACTGATATATATTTCGGTCAAGCTCTAATAATAATAGTCAGAATATACATAGTTTTGCTATTTGTACACAATAAATTTGTATTTTGCAATAAACAAGAATTGTAGAATGTAGGCTGACAGACTTCAATCAAAATGAAACTTTGAATTTTAATGTTTTTAATGTTTTAATGTCCCTCCGTTACTTTTGTGCATATGCATTGTGGGCCAAAAACACAGAATTTAAGTGTATTTTAAACATATAAGGAGTACTTAATCCTATCAATTGTCCAGTTTGAACATGTCTTAAACTCAAAACCTGCTTATAATTAGTTAATTTTGTGTGTTTGTGTTTATTTTGGACAAAGCTGATGAATAATTTGGCACCTCAGCTTTACCTCTGACAGCAGCTATTCCAGCCATGTCCAGTAGAGGGCAGCAGCTCACATCTACATCTCCCCTTATAGAGGCTTTGTGTTGCTGGCTGTCACAGGAGAGGCATAGAGGAGGAGGAGGAGGAGGAGTTGGTGGTGGTGGAGGGGGGAGAGGAGGTTAATTGATTGCCCAATTCAGCCGTGATGGCGAACAAGTGCCGATAGCGGGTAATTTGCAGAGGTGGAGGCAGGCAGCGCCACCGCTATCAAGCCCTGGCACCGCTCTCCCTCCAGTAGATAAAAAGGAGCTAATGCATAATTATCCTTTTGCAAATTGGATTGTTTTAACGAACTGTAGAATATAGGCCTAACCTGATGGAAAGCAATCATTGTTTTTACAGCCCTCCCTCCTTTCCTCCTCTCCTCCTCTCCTCCACCTCCTCCCCTCCTCCTCCACCTCCTCCCCCTCTACTCCTCTCCTCTTGCCCCTCCAACCCCTCCGGTCATTCTGCATGTACCCTACACGCCTCATGCCCATCTTGGTGTAATCTCCCATACTCAATGGAGTCAGAAGACATTAGAAAAAGCCATCACTATTAACATTAGGCTTTATTTTCCCCCCATGGCTCCGAGTCTGAATCTATCTGCTTCTTCCTTTTTTCTGATTCTTTAACCTCAACTTTACGCATCCTGTCTCTCACCTCTCTCACCTCTCTCTCTTCATCATTTCTCCTTTGCTTTTTTGTTTTTTCTTTCTTCTTTTTTTTTAATCTCATGTGTGGGACCTAAATGGCCTACAGTGGGAGAACACATGCATCTCTAATTAAAGATGCAGGTAGAGGTGGAGAGCGTAGAGGAAGATGGAGCGCAGAGGGGGGAAAGCTGCTCGTAGCCGTCTGCGGCGCCGATAAGAGGCGCTAATAAAGAGCAAATTGAATTACTAATGATGGGAAGCAAAGTCCCTATAGATGAGCCCGTTAAAAAACCCAACCTTATGACCGCTCACACACACACACACACGTGATAATACACTCGCAAACAATGTTTCTTAATTTCCTCCTCAATGAGAATCTTTAGAGAAGCTTTCTCTCTCTCTCTCTCTCTCTGTGTGTTAGCAGGCGGAGGTTTCCTGAGGTGCTCGGTTATCTGCGGTTTAATTTAAAGAGGGCATAAACCTAAGTAAGCAGTTAGGGCTGTAATGAATCGAGAGGTGTGTGTGTGTGTGTGTGTGTGTGTGTGTGTGTGTGTGTGTGTGTGCCCGGAGACAACCATGTAGCCCAGATAATCTAATAAAGCAGATAAATGTCAGGAACGGACAGAACACAGAGAGGAAAGAGTTGCTGAGCTGAGCGGCTTCAGGCCCCATTTGACAGGCTTCCGGAGCGTTTTAGGTCTCTATCTCACTCCGGTTTTCTCTCCGCTCTCTCCATCTCTCATCCACACTCTCTCTCTCTCTCTCTGTCTTATTTTTCCTCTCTTTAGCTGTCTCCACTCCACTCTGCTGCTAATATTCGCTGTGACTTTTAAGCCGAATATATCACCGAGTGAGGACTGGAGACATTTTTCTGTATCATCCCGTTTTGAGCCTGAAGTGTGTTATTAAAGTCAAGAGAGTTACTAAAAATTTAATTTAAAGTGCAAAAGTGTAAAAGGATCAACTGTTTTTTCCCCCCAAAATAACCTAAATGTCAGTCACACCAATAATAATGTTATAAAATATATTTTTTGAACACAATTTAAAGGTAAAACTGCACATTTTCAAAACACACTTTAATATAAAACCGACTTTATATATTGTTAGAAATAAGAACTTGGTATTACAGTGTATAGAAAGTGTATAGAAAGAGTTATATTATTATTATTATTGTAATTATTTAATTGCAGTGAGAATATTTTATTTCATTCCTGATGATTATAACATTTTACTCCCCACTCTTCACTCATTCCTGATAACTAGAAACATGAAACAGCTCTATAGTTTAAATAAACACTTAAACTTAAAGTTATACAAATGTTCAGACAACCACAGTTATTAATATACACTGTTAAAATGGCTCCAAAGTTGGACAAGCATTCCTATGGAAGCTCTGAATGAATGTTGATATTAATGAATGACATAAATACATGAAACCATGTTTTAGTGACTACTCTCCAAAATAAACAGCAGCTGAAAGACTTTATGTAGTATGATCATATTTTTGACACAAATCCATGCTTAAGTCCAGATGAATGATTGGCCAATATCAATCGTGCTCTAGTATTGATAATACTTTGATTCTCCTTGGCCGAGCTTCAATAAACATTTTCAGCGTGCACTTTCTCCACTGATGAAGTCAACCATTGACAAATAAATACTCCATAACAATGCATGTTCAGTTTTAATCAGGGCACAAAATTATCACCAGAAACCATCCAAATGCTGGTAAAGATATACAAGTTATTGGTAGATTTACTTCACTCATCAGCCAAAAAACCCCCCAATGGTAAACTATTGAGTGGACATTCACGAGCCATTGAACTTAAACCATATCAGCACCATGTTATTAATATAAAGCTGTTTTCAGTATTAAATCCAGCCTGTTTGTGTTGTAGTAGAAGTGACTCTGTATCAGTGCCCACCATTGCTCTCTCAGCATCAGTTTACATGCTGCCCATGCCCCCCCCCCCCCCCCCCCCCCCCCCCCCCCCCAACACCATGGAGCCCATTACCACCACAACAGAATCCTCCAGCCCTCACCCCTCCCTCAGGGATCCTGTTACCGCGCCGACGGTGATCCCATTTATTTAACCCATAAATCATACGTGGCGCTCTGCATTGAGGGCCGTGCTCTCACTGACAGTTTCCATTTTCTGCAATGATATTGTATGTACACATCACTGTATGTATGTATGTGTGTATATATGTATGTATGTATGTATGGACACATGCACACACACACACAAATGAGATGAACAACTGGCTCTACTGTGCATAAGTACCAGAAGTGCACCAAGTATCAAGTTCCTCCTGCAGTGATTCAACCAGCTCTCAGTGCTCATCGCTACTTAATAAAGTTTATATCTGTGGTAGAAAACAAACTGTGAAATGAAGCAACTTGTGTGTTTATATTTACACCTTTAAGAAATCTTCACTGGTGATAAATATAAGACACTTTCATCACTAATTCATTATTTAGTTCAGAGAGTCATGAGTATTTTCTTTGCTCCTCCTTTTTTTTGTTTCTGTTCTCATTTTAAGATTTGATTACAAAGTTACACTTAATGAAATAGTTGGTTTGCGTGCTTTAAACCAGACTTCTGA
Source organism: Scomber scombrus (assembly GCF_963691925.1). NCBI lineage: Eukaryota > Metazoa > Chordata > Actinopteri > Scombriformes > Scombridae > Scomber > Scomber scombrus. The sequence continues at coordinate 30,550,711 of NC_084977.1, read as the reverse complement.
TTAAAGTAAATAGTTGTTTGCAGCTCCTCAAAGAAAGACTGCAGTGATGTCCAGTTACGCCTTGTTATACGTCCAAATAACAGTGTGTTAAATGCATCAAAACACCTGCATTGTTAGCCTGCACACCTTTTTTAACTTTATTGGTGAAATAACATGAGAAAGAAGATGAACATAGAACAAACAGATTAACATGGAGACATAAGACAGCTAGATGGTGTAGAGCAGGATGTTACAGTTTGGGTGTGGTATGTTGTGGGTCGTGTGTTTGTGTGTGTGTCATTTCTAAATCAGCAGCTCCCACCTAGTTTACCTTCACTCCCTCTTCAGTCTGTACGATGCGTTCAGTGTTTGCTTCAAGTGTTAAATGATGCAAAGCTCCACAGTGCAACATCCAAAATAATATGAGGAAGACAATGCTGGATTTGGCTTCTCCATTTAATCAGTGGTGACACAAGACTAGAGCAACAGTGTAATGTATAGGATGAACTACTGATGACAGACATTATTTCTGAATGTAGGACATTATGACATTGTTTATTATAGTTTTAGATCACGTCTACTATGCAGACGATCATGACAGTGATCAGAGAACTTGGATTGCATGTTGCACGTTTCTCAGTTAATTATATCAGATGTTTACTATCCATGTCCTGCACATTCCTTTAAATTAAATCACTGTGAATCTGTCCATTTACTACCAGTGGTGGTTACTACTACATGCACTTTTTGACATAGTTTTGTAGTAGTTTATTAGACTTTTAGCTTTGGATGAATTGTGATAATTCAGTAAGCCGGCAGTAAATTGTACGGACTGAAAAACAGTTTTCACGCTGCCATCTTTGCTGCAACTTTACAGTCATGTATTTTGAGTTTTGACTTTTCTTACAACACTTCTAATCAGATTTTTATATTATCTTATCACAAAGCCATTATCTGTCTTCAAGTGACATGAAAACACAAATAAACACAAAATATTACAAGCAGTGTGTTTATCGAGGAATGATACTTTACAGTCTAACAATAAACTTTATTGTACAAAATGACATCAGTGCTCTTAAACAGTAAACACACAGCTGGGAATTTAATAATTATGAATAGCTATGAATGAAAAAACACACATAGAACAAAACAAAACATACATATATTAAACTTGAATTAAGAAAAAAGATCAAATATACATTAAAAACATTTCTATATAACTTACAGCACATATCAGACAACATATTCACCCATACGGATATATCTGTGATAGATCAATATCAGCCAATAATATCATCTGATGGATATATAGGTCGGGTTCTGGTCACAACAGCCTGCAGCTGCGTTTGTTTATTTGCATCCTTCAGATAACCACAGGGTCACACTTGCCCCAGTTTCTCCCAACTTTATTCTTTCACGCCTGAACGCTCCTGTCACCCACTCACATTTACACACATTTACACACAGAGGAAGCTTAATTCACTGTTTGTGTGTGTGTTTGTTTGTTTGTTTGTTTGTTTGTTTGTTTGTTTGTTTTGTTGTCCTTCCGTCCATGTCCGTGCACACAGTTGGTGTTGCTATTTGTACACTGGAAGCGTTACACTATATCTTATCTGTATGCTGATCTTTCCCTGAACTATTTATTGGTCAAATGATTTTAGTGGTTGTTTGTGTGTGCGTGCGTGTGTGTGTGTGTGTGTGTGTGTGTGTGTGTGTGTGTGTGTGTGTGTGTGTGTGTGTGTGTGTGTGTGTGTGTGTGTGTGTGTGTGTGTGTGTGTGTGTGTGTGTGTGTGTGTGTTAGTGTATATGATTCTCCCGTCAGCTGCTATTCTACATACCGTTCTCTAAATGCCATTCCCCCAATGCTCCCATAGTATTATCAGTTGGACAACACACACACACACACACACACACATTGGCATCGTGTAAACCTCAACCTAGTACACACACACACACACACACACACACACACACACGCACACACACACACACACACAGGCATTCTGCTCATTCCTTTGCACTTTCTCAGGCTCTCTGTGTCAAACAGGTGGACCTCTGTCTTCTCTCCGTCTGGGGCTTTATGTTTCTTCCTTTCTCTTTATATATCTGCACACACACACATGCCGTTCGAGACATCTGTGACCACACACACGCAAACAAACCACATCCAGACTGTATTGCATCGCCATAATGATTTAAACCAGAGAGAAAGAGAGAGTGAGGGAGGAAGAGCAAACAAAAGACAACGCCTACTTTTGAGTTATGTTTGGGCCTATATATATATGTATATGTATATGTATATGTATATATATATATATAGGTGTGGATATATGGTTGCATGAATGATTTAGTTTCTCATGTACTATGGTGTCTTGTGCAGGTCGGACACAGTATAGCTCCGTGACACGGTGCATGGTAACATTTGGCATTTTGATTAACCTCTCAGGACTTAGGGAGTCGTACATGCCAGCGATCAGAACCACTCCCCACCCTGTACCTACAGTATGTTCACATGAGTAACCCCTCCTCCATCTGCGTAGTAAGACCCCTCCTCCTCCCCCAGACTCTCATCAAACTGTCAACTGGCCATAATTAAAGTTCAGACTCATTTGAGTTCAGCGTGGACGACACACACACACACACACACACACACACACACACACACACACACACACACACACACACACACACACACACACACACACACGAGTAGTCAACACGTTTAAATTAATGCTCTGCTAAACCTTAACCTAACTCCTGCTAAAAAACATGCAACAGGTTTTATTTATATAGTTTGAGATGATCAGTATCAGTTGATCCTCTGTTTGCATGAGCTCAGAGTGATGCGTGCTGTCATGAGGTGGTGTTTTTATCCTGTGTGTGTGTGTGTGTGTGTGTGTGGTGGAAAGCGGTTGAGAGGCATGTGTTGAAATGTGCAATCAATACTATTGAGTCCTGAAACTTTAGCCAGAGATTACCCTGACTCCTTCCCAGTTAAGGAGGTAAATGTTTTCTTGGTATCCAGAGGAGTGGCACATGTGCCAGGCTGTCGGAATAAATCAGAAACCTATCAGGACGCGGGCAGAGGCCTACTAATGATTTGAGAACACATGGCAGCCAGTGCTGGTGTCATTTATTGGTAAATGGCTTGGCAGAGAAAAAGGGTCGCTGCAGTGTTTAGCTATAGGAGCATCTTCTTTAACCCTCACATACTGTTCATATACTGACTCATAATTACTCTCTACACCAAACCCCGTCAGTCTTTAATACATGTTTTCTGCAACAGCTGTGAAACAATCAGAAAATAAAGTTTTATTCATCTTATTCTTTATTCCTGCCAGTGCTGCTCGCTCTCTTCATTCACTCTCTAGCTCGCTCGACCACCATTGCTCTCGCTCTCTCTCTCTCTCTCTTGTTCGCTCACGTTGAATCAGGAAGGAGGAGTCAACTTCGAACGTTGTTTACATCACCATCCGACAAATCGTGCATAGTACACCTGTAAAAAAACTGACATTATAAACTCTTAAAACTACAGCATGCTTTGCAGAATAGTCCTTAAAGTGTCCGACTCAATAAACTGTCTCCAGCACTCACACAGTAAGATCTAAGCTTAGTTAAGATGTTTCCATGTATCAGTGTATCAGTGTGTGTCATTATATCTGGGGTGGGGGGAGTGGGAGGGTGGGTGCAGGGGGGCATTTGGGGGTCTTAAGTTGCATTAAGCTTGTCTGTTTTGGTAAAAAAGGGAGGAGAAAGGTGGGGGGGCTGTTATGAACCACTCCATAAATCTTCACCTTTTGTCAGTTGGAGAGTGTGCCGGTATAGTTACCCCACTGTACCCCCGACCGTATGACAGTAACCCTATCCGCCCCCCCACCCTCCTCCTCCTCCTCACCCCCCCTCCCAGCTCTCTTCCATATGTCTACGCACACCGATGTGTTACCATAATAATCATCGGGGGTTTGTCGTTTACGTGGGAAGATGAGCAAAGAGTCTGAGGAGTGCCCGGCATGTTAATTATGTCCCACACACACACACACACACACGCGGGTCTGGACACATGGTAGAGCAGGGATTGTGTGTCTGTGGGGGGGGGGGGGGGGTCAATGGTTGGTCATTCAGGCAGAGGCAGTGTTATCTGGGCACTGGGCATGGCTGTTGACATGGAGGATGTTTATCACTTGAGTCAATTTCTGGGAGGTTTATAAATTGTTCTGCCCTATTTAATCACATAATGCAATCTTCATTTAAAGAGGTCAGCTGAGTGAGAGACCTTCATATTAGCTTTGCAGAGCCAAAGTTGAACTGTGGATTAATCTAAAACACTGGTTTAGTCCAGTTTGTAACGCCCAGACTGCTACGAATACTTTGTGGCACAAAATTAGGGACATTTTTAGTCTTAAAATGAGTTAACAAACCTGAAACCCTGATTATAAAACCAATTATTATTAGTCACAACAAGACTTATTATTAGTATTGATAAAACAGACTTGGGGATACCATTTTCCTTGTTTCCGAATGTGGGTTTTTTCATCATATTTGACAGCAAAGAGGCTGCTGGATGGAATATTTCAGTTCATATTGGCCCTTCGTTGTCAGCGAGGTGCACAAAAAACATGCAAGATGATTAAAAACTGATTAAGAAAATGATTAGACTAAAGACTTCTCTCATTGTAGGCTTCAAACATGACAATGTTTTAGCCAAAAACATCATTAACAGTAATGTACTGATGATTTTATAATGAATATCGGAGCTCTCCAAAAGGTATTTGTAGTTAACTACACCATTCAACAAGAACAAGTCTTAACTTCAAACAGAAGCTTCACACTTCAGATCAGATATTAGTAACACAGCATTTAAGATCAGGACAACACAGTAGATCTGAATCCTAGATAAATAGTCTCATGGCTCATTACATGTTATATACAGGGTAATGCTAGGGTTGGGTATACCTTTTAGAGTAAGCTTCGAGTACATAGTTAATGATTTTAATTAGAAATGGTCGATTTTAGGCTGAATTTTATCTTGAGAAAACATTTAAGAAGATTGAGTTGTGAACTTAACAGCTAAAAAAAAGGTGTTACAGGCTTTATAGGCTGTTCTTTGAGATCATTATTATTAAAAAGTCTTGTTTTGGTGTCATATTTGTCACCTAAACCTGGGTACCTTTTTGGCTTTAGTGTCAAAACTGTTCAAATAAGGAGGACCCTTGTAGCCGAGGGGTTACAGCACATGTCATATACCTGCGGTTTGAGTACGACAAGAGACCTTTGTTGCATGTCATATCCTTTTCTTTCTGCCCTGTTTCTTTTTTGGCCTCTCTGCCACCAACTGTCCAAATGAAGGCAAAAAAATAATAATACTTTTTGCCCCGTCGTCCAAATTTGGGAATCAGTGGTGTAAAAGGGTCGAGATCTTCAGGCTCATGTTGTTCATCCATCACTACAGACCACACACATGTACACAGCCTTTTTTCTCCAGTACTTTCACTTCATTTCTCCCCTTCTTTCTAGTCTTCTCTCTGCAGTCCCATTCTGTAATTGCTCACCCACACCCTCGCTCTATTTCTCTACTTCCTGCCGCTGTCCACTGGGATTAAACGTATTCCCCTAATTGATGGCTTGGCTGCGAGTGTCGGTAGGCTGCTGGAGCCAAGTAGAGGCCGAGACCCATATTCCTATAATGTTAGTGAATTTTGTGTGGTCATGTGAACTGATCATCGCTTGCAGCTCAGGTTTTATGACTATAAGCTCTTATCTTTTTTATTTTTATTTTATACCTCTGTCTTCATCACTCTTTCTTTTACACTCTCGATCGAGATGAGCCCTCCCCATCATGTGTGCTCCACCTGGCGCTCCATCCTAACCCCAGAGCCCTGCTTCAGGTCAGCGACCCCCATGCTGAAGGGGAAACCTGACTCCTTATCTTCTTAATGTTATTTTCTTTTTTTTCCCCAGCCTTTCCAACTTTCCATTTCAGTCATACCGGCCTAAGACACCCGAACCCTTCCAGTCTATTCTGGTCTTGTTGAGTTATTCAGTGACGCCATACTATCTTCCCCTTAACCCTAACCCCCTACAACTCCTTTCCCACCCATCTAAGTGCCTCCTCATCCTCACCCTCACCCTTTCCTCCTCCCTCTTTGACCACTTGCTTGTCTTTGACCCTCCCAGGGGGCGCGTTGAGTTTTGCTCGGCCTCCCAGGGTCTCGGGGGAATTTCGACAGTGTGCCTCCAGCTATGATTGGCATTCAAACCTCTGAGTTCAGTGCCCCGACTTTCCCTTATGTCCCTGACCTCCCTGCTCTCAGGGCTGGGGGGGGGATAGACCCCTTAAACCCACCATAACCTCACTACAGGTGTCCCCCCCCCCCCCAAAGATCTAACCATTGACGTTGGGAACAAATGTGGAGCGGATTCTTCAGCAGAGACATGATGGACAGGTGTAAAGTCAATGATTAATTGATGCTGTCAACTTACTTACTTGGAAGTGAAAGTAAGAAGTTGACAGCAACTGTGATAAGTTGCAACTTATTGTTGTATTTTGTAGGCAGAAACATTTTAATAGGGTTTTGCTGCAATGCACATCAAATGCTATTTTTACAGTATAAACATGATTAAATTAATATTTATATATAATTGATACTTTTCTTATTAAGACCCTCATATAAAGGGTCAGTGCAGTATTATTTGTTTTTGATCAGATATGCCAATGCCACAGCCTGTGAGATCAACAACTTTAGCGTGTTAGCATGCAAAGCACCACTAAACACAGAGTACCTACGAAGCTGGAATGTCATTAGTTTTGCAGCATTTAGTCATAAACTAAAGTATTGCACAAAATCAAATATTGACCCGATGATGGTGTTTGATGATAGGTCTGGGAATCAAAGTTATCATGATTAATCCTCTGTGGAGAATGAATGTGTGAACCAAATTACCCAGCAACCCATCCAATAGTTGTCAGGATATCTCAATTAAAGAAAAATGTCTACCTCATGGTGGCGCTAGAGAAATAATCCATCACCAACACAGGAGGATATATATCTTGTGGTCACCATGGATACCTGTATCATCCAGTTGTGGTGACATGTTTGGCAGAATGAGTGAAAAATGCTGGTGGCACTAGAAGAAAAGTCATTTGAATTTATCTTCAGGGTATCGTGTCTATCTGTAAATAATTTCATGGTAATCTTGTGATAGTTGGTGAGATATTTCCCCTTTTAATCCCAATTGTCAACCTCATTGTGGCACTAGATGAAAACATAGTGTTGCAAAAGTGGATTATCTATATTCCACATTTTAGTTCACATTTATTTTCCTGTATATAATCATGTTTTTATGGAATAATACTGGTTACACCAATTGACGCTGCGTTACACCCGAGTACAGTGTATAATGGAAACGATCCTTTTCTTTATAAACCAGAATGAACCTTTTAATTCTCCTTTCTTTCTCCTTTTTCAATTCATCTGTTTCATTCCCTCTCCCTCAATCTCACTTAACTCCCCCCTTTCAACTCCTCACCCTGCTCCCATTACCCTCCCACCCCCCCTCCCTTCTCCCATCCTCCTCCTCCTCCTCATCCTCCTCCTCCTCCTCTTCCGCAGGCCCTCGGTTGTGTTTTGGTATTTAATAATGGATGATTGTTTGTGTTTGTCAGGCAGCACGCTCTTGTTAAAGCGCTTTAAGATAACTGCTAATTCCAGCAGGGCTGTATTGATTAGCTGCGCTGGGTGAGGATTGTTTTATAGCCTGAGAAGAACACCACACACACACACACACACACACACACACACACACCCTTCCCCTCCTCCTTCACTCCCCCTTCGGTACCTTCTCCCTCGCCTCTCCTCTCGTCAAGGGTCTCTTTCTCTCTCTCTCTGGTTGAATAATTAATGCTTAACCTATTTAATTAGTGAGATTTGCTCTGAACAGAAGCAGAGTAATTGAGTCCTCAACTCTGTGCGGTCGAGGAGGGAAGTGTGTGTTTGTGTTTATCTGTGTGTGTGTGTGTGTGTGTGTGTGTGTGCGTGGCTCGTACAGTGATGGCAGCATTAAGTGGCTCACTTCCTCCCCTACAACCCCTCACTCACAAACGGCTTGTGTGATTTACAGTACGGCGCCTGCGGCCTCTTCTACGTAGCTGTCAGTCAGTCGGGATTAGCGGCGTTGGCATTTGTGGTCAGGGAGGCGTAAGTGTTTTGGTATGGGTCCCTTCGGAGCGTGCTCCATGCCAACCACATGGGCATGGAGGGCAGAGAGGGTTAGCAGTGATAGGTGAGAGCGCAGACTGTGAGTGATATTAATAACCACTACTACAGACCAAACAATGATGAAGGATTTGTTGACCATCTTTGGTGTTGTAATAGAGGCTCGACACCATGACTCTTCGTTCACACTGATTAGTAGGGACATTAGTTGGGTCAGTTTGTTATTATTATTAACCTTTATTTTACCTCGAAAGACCTTTTTTAGCAGGAATCCTCATTTAAAATGGTGTGGACAAACAACAACAGCAACAACAATGCAAATCAATATTCGGTAGATAAATAGAAGAAGATAGAAAAACAGATTACGGTGAAGTTAAAAAACATTTGCAATCAATTAAAATAAGATCTGAAATAAAGCCTTTAAACAGCTGTAGTGGCAGTACAGAATCTAAATTTAAGGCCTTTTTTTTTTACAGATTATTCCAAGTTTAAGGTTCATTATAAGAAAATGACTGTAAATTCAACAACTAATTTTCACTTCAGCACTACAATGTCTTAATTATTGCCTCTATAATCTATTTTATTCATCGGTTTAACTGCAGCAAATGCACTAGTGATCACCGAAAGTGTGGAAATTGAAAGTTTTGACTCACCTTTTAAAGGTTTTCAGTGTTTGCATGACTGTATGGATGCAACTAAAGATCATTTTCATTTACTGTTTCTATAAAATGTCAAATAATGGTGAAAAATTCCTCCTCACAGTCGCCCAATATCCACTCACAGATATTTAATTTGCAGTGATTATAAAACAGACGAGAGCTGCAAACCTTCACAGCTGACAGAAGGAACCAGAGATGAAAAAAATAATTATTGATGATTATAAAAGTTGGTGGCGATTCATTTTCTGACAGTTTTGCTATAATCAACTCATCATTTCAGCTCTACAAAGCTTAAGAAGAGTAGAAATGAATATCAATAAATGCAATACTTTTGGATTAATTTGATGATGTCTTGATGATTAGTTGGTCTGTTGCTAATTTAAAGCCTGGCCCGTGGTTGGTTATCTGCAGTTTCCAGTGTATTTTTGGCAGTCTTAATGGTTTGACTTGGTTCCCACATGGTCGGCCAGCAGACTGAGGTGGGCTGCATCCATTGGTTCAGAGGAGACTGCTGATCTCGATGCCGTCACGTCTTCCTGGGCCAGCATGTAGAGCCTTGGCATGAAAACCCAGAATCAGGGGTCAGTACTATTTATACTCACCTGAGAGTGGGTCAGGGTGTACAGCCAGATTCAGGACTCACACAAATACACACATGCATACACACACGCTCGTAAACGCAATTCACTTCATATCAGTTTTATTTATACAGCGCCAAGTCTGGAGGCGCTTTACATATAGATTAGATATAGACTGCACTCTTTAAACACGGGTTAACACACACCTGCACGTGCACGCCCGCATGAGTGTGCACGAGCAGAGCTGTTGTTGCATTCCTGCCGGTGAGCTGCAGAGGGGGCTCTGCACATGTGTGCCGCTGGCTCAGCAAACCTGAGCAGCTAGTGACCTCCTGCCCCCCTCAGACCAGGACTCACATCACAAACCTGCCTCTTCATATCCTATAGGTGTGTTTGGCACATACTGTACACTTCATGTATGCATACATTTACACAGCTATGCTTTTGTGTCTGCATTTAAAACCATTGGCAACCTTTTTTCAGAACAATTTCACACTTTATTTTTATTAATTTATTTGAAGCTAAGACCAGGGAGCGTTATATCATGGCAATGTTAATGTCAGCTGTTTTATATGATACCTTTCTGCCATTCTGCTGCTTCTTTTATCCAGCAGTAATGTTTCTGTCACACTGGTTTTGTCTTATTGTTTTAGTCCCTGACTGACAAATCTCTATTTCATAATAAATTAGATTAGATTATAACCTTTACCTCTCATTCACACTTATGTTTTTTTGTCACATTCTCTGATTTAAGCTTAAATGCAGAGTGAATTCTGTCTTTTAAACTGTATTTTACAAATTTAGGGGCCAATTTCACAGGCAGGGATTAAGTTTAGTCCAAGATTAGTCTTGTTTCTTAATGGATATTATCACAGAATCTAGAATTCGGACTAGTCTTAATCTCTGTCTGAGAAACTGGATCATAGTTTCTTCAGTTCTGGATCATTTTTAAGTCTTTATGTCTGCAGCATGTAAACATCTTACACTTTGATCAGGGACAGAATTTAATTGATAATGTGTCAAAATGTGCCAGATTGTGTTCTGGGTGATAAAACAAAAGTATAAATACAAACAAAACAACATACATAGCAGACACCCAAAACATATCATATCATATTAAACACTAATAATACAGATAAATACAGTAAAATCAGTTATACATAAAACATATCATATCATATTAAACACTAATAATACAGATAAATACAGTAAAAGCAGTTATACATAAAACATATAAACACCAAACATCTAATGAATGGTAGCTTGAGAATATTAGATGTCACATACAAGCTGCAAAGTTAAAAGAAATCATTTTAAAACATTTATAATCAGTTAAAAGTTATAGTATAATCTGTTAAAGTATAAAAACATTTATAGGAGAAGCACTCAGCGTGACCAGCGGATCATTTCCTC
>NC_084977.1:30504836-30539669 GCF_963691925.1 Scomber scombrus | reverse complement strand
AGCAGCGCCGTGTCTTTTTATGTCACCGTCATGTGGAGCATGAGTGGAAGAGGTCGGGAATTTATGATGCTCATTTTTACACAGTAGATAACCCAGAGAATAAACCATTTACACCGGTGTGCTCCTCACATTAATTTACACACCAGCAGCAGGAACGACTTCTCAACCCGGACAGACGCAGAGAGAGAGAGAGAGAGAGAGAGGAGAGAGAGAGAGGAGAGAGAGAGAGAGAGAGAGAGAGAGAGAGAGAGAGAGAGAGAGAGAGAGAGAGAGAGAGAGAGAGAGAAGAGAGAGAGAGAGAGAGAGAGAGAGAGAGAGAGAGAGAGAGAGAGAGAGAGAGAGAGAGAGAGAGAAGAGTGGGATCTTTTCTTAATGCCATTACAACCACCATCCCTCCTCTTTTTTTTTTTAAACCTCTCCTTTCATTTATCTAACTTCTATCCTCTCTGTCATTGTCACATTCTCACACTAAACCACCAGTAAGGCTTGATTTCAAAGCTAAAATTTGCAGATAGATAGATGGTTAGATAGATAGATGGATAGATATACTTTATTCATCCCCATTGGGAAATTCATGTATCTGGTAGCTCATACATATACACAAATAAACACATAAAAGTTAAAAAAATGAAGTCAAATATATAAGAAATGATGTTAAAAGGAGGAAAAATTCACTATCATTCACTATAATTTGATGTTATTGTTGTAAAGCCTGATGGCTACAAGCTACAGTGAACATGTTTTATTAAGTTTTGGGAGGAATTTAGCTCCATATCATCAGGGCTTTCCTCTTCCCCTCCATGAATCCTAGCTTTCCAGGCCAGATGTTAGCCTGATAGTAGAGCTGGATGACAGGGGTGAAGTCAAAATCTAAAAAGAGTAAATGTAGAGCGGGACAGTCAGCAGGTCAATCAGGCTTTTTGATGTAAGACAGAACCTCCAGTCACTCTGTATCAACTTCATTTTGACTGAAGCCTCTGACACAGTCCGCTGTAGAGGCTGGTTGGGTCAGAACGAGATCGACCAGGCTCAGGATGTCAGGGCAGAAACCTGTTGATGTGGAGACTCTTTGGCTGTCTGGTCTGGAGGATGATCCACTGAGCTGCGATGAGCTCAGAAGTGAGCGCAGAGGATGTCAGGATGCTCTGATAGTGTTTGGTTCATTCCTCCACTTGCAATCCAATTCACTTAATCTTAAAAGAGACAACTATCAAGAATTTGTTTAAGGAATAAATGTTATTGTCTCAATCTAAATGAGAAACAGTGATCTGCAACAGGCTATATGTTAAAATTTACAAGCTTCATAGTTTAGAGAGGCCTACACTCATGTCAGTAAATTGGCTTTTAGGCCTTCGTAAGACAGTTTAGGGGGTTGTTGTCATTCTCCTGCTGGTGCATACAGGTTTTCAGTTTGGTGCCAAGTTGTGGTACATTATCAAGTTTATTTAAAATATTCAGAAAAGCAGATCAGCACAACTTTTTAGTTTTCCATGACATAAAAACTGCTGGATCTCTGCAGAGTTTGACATTAGTGGAATACTCTTCTCCTCTGCACTGGATTCACCCGTTCAGCATCAGCCAAACAATGACCACGTTATCATATTACAATGAACCTAATTCATTACAGTTAACTAGCCGAACCTTTTAACATTCAAGTAATCTGCATTGTTATTTAGCCTGTGTGTGTGTTTTAGGTGCTGGGTTAGTCTCTGGTAGCCTTTCAGAAAAATGGTCAATGGCCCTGAAGAGGTGAAAATCCAATCTCAGCTTTCTGCCACATCATCTTAAAGCTGTTATTAGAGAGTATATACGCAGCTCCAACAGTATATCTTTTAGCTGTTTTAAGGCAACCTTGAAAGCTATACAATGAATGCTCAGGACATGAATGCTACTTCCTGTCAGCCTGCTCACTCAAACAAGCAGACTCATGATTTAATATGTTTTGCAGGATGTCACAAAGCCCTCTGTTATACTACTTTTATATAGAATCCTCAATGGCTGGTAGGTTGAGCAAATTCACCCACTGCTCCATTAAATCAGCTGCATTTACAAACCTGGGTATCAGACGTTAAGTTAATGCCTAATTCATGGTTTCATTGCTATGAAAAAGATGCTTTTTTTTCTACTCTTCTATGTTTATAAGTGAAATGTTGTTGAGTACAAACAGTTTGAACCTGAAAGCTCTGAACTGATCTGTTAATGTGTAGAGAATTAACAAGATGCTCCTCCTGCAAAGTGGCTGTGGTTTGACTGGACTGAGACACACACACACACACACACACACACACACACACACACACACACACACACAAAGCTACACAGGGTTTAGAAGTGGCGTGAGTGCAGATGTGTCCACTCTTTGTATTGTTGTAGTGGTAAAATAACTATGAAAGGATGCAACTTACATCTTCTTTCTTTAGTTTTTAGTAATTTATAAATCTTTTAAAACTATAAAATGTCCTGAAAAAGTTTTGACCAGCATTTGATGGCCCAAAATGCAAATATATTAAATTAACAATAGCAAATCCTGTCATTTGAGAAACTGGAACAAGCAAATAATGTAAATATAAAAATGACCCAAAACATACATTTTGTCTTTCGCCTTTTTTGAGATATCCACCTCTTAAACTTGTGCTGCAACATCAGTCCACTAGAAATTAATTAACATATGCTGTCACTCATCAATGCATTTAAAGAATAGCTAATCAAACAGCGACCCTGCTATTAAGGGTTATGCATAAACCTCACTGTGAACAGTTTATCAGGACTGTTTCTTGTGGTTTAAAAAAGAGTTTGAGTGAAAATAGTCGGTGTTGAAAACTGTTGAGGAGCATATATGATGTTTCAAACACCTCCATGTTGTGTGTGTGTGTGTGTGTGTGTGTGTGTGTGTGTGTGTGTGTGTGTGTGTGTGTGTGTGTGTGTGTGTGTGTGTGTGTGTGTGTGTGTGTGTGTGTGTGTGTGTGTGTGTGTGTGTGTGTGTGTGTGTGTGTGTGTATAGAGGCAGCAAAATATCTCAAAGGTGGATGAAAGTATGTACAAGAACATTTTTTGGGGGGTAGTGAGGAGGGTAACAGTTTGGTTTAATATGTTTGCTGTGCTAAACTTATTGAATTATGTTTTGCATCTGGTTGTGCCTGAGTGTGTCTGAGTATGTGTGTGTGTGTGTGTTGAGGGGTTCATTTGTGTAATCCAGATTTGGTAAAACAGAAGGGGGGCCCGGAGCACTGTGGCTGGGACTCAGCCTCTGGTGACTTATTACTATTCATTTAGCTGCTGCAGTAAATATTGATTCATCAAGGGATTTTCAATTTGAGCCCCGTGACATCTTGTGAAATATCACCAAGTGTGTAGAAGTGAGGGGAGAGATAGGAGGGAGGGGGACAGGTCGGGTCCCCAGGGAGACTGTATCACCCCCCCACCCCTCTACCTCCTCCTCCTACCTCCTTTATCTATCTGTTTAACTCCAAAGACCCTCCACTTTTATCAGTTTGGAGCTATTGAGTGGAGCATGAGCTCATATTCGCTGCTCTTAACTACTGAGTGCTGCTCTTCATCTTTGGCCTATCAGACCCACTGATCCCTGTCCTCATATGTCCTCGGCCGGTATCTCACTGCCTGCTCATATAGCTCGAAGCCCTCACTCGGAGCCGTGCATTAAAAAAAACCTCAACCTCACATAGGTGTCTAATGTCTGAATGCATCCAAAATATACTGTGATTATTTAGTGTTAAGGTTTAAAATGGGACTCGAGGCTTAAATGAGTTTGTCTTTTTGAAGGTAAGTAGAAATCAAGCTGTTCTTTTAAGGTAATCAGACCACTCAGATACTCTGGGGGGACATGTTTATGCATTCAGACCTTCAGTCAGTCAATATTTATTAAGACAGAGTGGTCAGTTGAGGAATTACCCCCCCCCCCCCCCCCCCCCCCCCCCTTTGCATTGGACACCCTCACAGGATAAGAAAAGCAGAGGTATGGTATTAATAAGACTATTTTCTTTATCACCATATCACAGATGTGTATGTAAGTATGTCTGCAACTAGTGATTATTTTCATCGTTTATTAATCTGATGGTTTGTTTTCTCGATTCTCTTTCCCTCTTTCTCTCTCAACCCAACCAGTCGAGGTAGATGGTTGCCCACAACGGGGAGTTAGGGTCTGTAAATTAGAGAGTATGGTCTATATGCTCAATAGGAAAAGTACCCTGAGATAACTTCTGTTGTTATTTGGAGATATACAAGTTTAATTTAATTTAATAGAAAATAGATGAATAATTTTGTCTTTAAAATGTCATAAAATAGTGAAAAGGGCATCTGTTGAAAGTGATATATTATTTGTTTTATTGAAACAATCCTCCATATCGAGAGAGATAATGTCATATATAACAAATATAACAAGTAAAATGTTATTTTAGATTTTCTGTTTGTAGAATAATCAGTTAATTGTTGAAGCTCTGTATGTAAGATCACATACAACATATTTAAACTGATATCTAAAGCAATGAGTCGTTCCACATCTTCACACATGTAAAGCAAAAACCTGAATTCTTTTAGTTTTTAACAACAATTTTCTCAGTTTTATTAATTTAAAGAAGATTTTTGTGTAAAATGATAAAACAATATCATCATATCATCAGGATGTGTTTCCACTGAAAGTCTGTTTTTGATAATACTGACTCATCATTCAGCCCGACACACAGATGGTACCCAATACAAACAAGTTAAATATTAACCCACCTTAGTGTCGTAGTTGTCTTTTTTAAGGGAGGGGGACAGAGGGTCTTTAGAGGGAGATAGCAGGTCAATAGTATCTGACACACAGAAGTGGATATCTATCATCTTAAATCTGTTATAAACATTGTTTTTATTGGGTGTCTATTCAAATGTTGAAAGTTTCAAGTGTTTAAGTGTTTAGGACATTATGATGTTATGTGATAGAGATCATTACGATGGCTTGTTACACAGATTGGGTGTAAAATTTAACCAGTGTTAACCACTCAAGAATCAATAGAAATAGTCAGGGGATTAACATCATCACGCATGAATACAGTTAAGCTCATTGGATCCAAGGGAGAGTCTCAGCTTTCCATTCATGCCCAGTTTATGCAATTCCAAGACTGTTAAGTGACTTCAGTGTGCAGAAATATTCAAATACACCATTTTTAGAAGAGGTGAAAATATAACATATGTATACAGCATGCCACAAACTGCATAGGATTAGCATGAAGTGAGCATGTCTGTAAACAAGGGCTGGGCTATTTGATACCGGCAATCGATCCTTTTTGCACCCAGAGCTTGAAAATATGACTACTTGTATGGGCTTGCTCACAGCCAATCAACAGCAAGCGTTCTTTGATTTAATGCAACATGTGATTGGTCCACTGCCACAGCAGCTACAACCCGTCTGTGGTGGTGAAGTCGTGGTGAATTTGAGTTAGCGCTCTTAGAGCAGTTCAGCAGCTAAGATGCCACCTGAACGCTCTAAAGTGTGTCTACACTACACGCCTGTTACACCGGATACAAGACCGAGACCTAAATGTGTTAATGGGAATCTAATGAAGGACTCAGCTGGTATCAGTATCACTTTAAGGGGACTTGGATTGGTACTGGTATCATCATATTTTTAAACAATACCCAGACCTACTGTAAAGCAGAGACTCATCGGTACCCAGATAGCTTGAGGTGAAAGGTCAAGGAACCTCTTTGGAAATGGCCAAGCCACTTTCTCCCTCATGAAAATGTACTTTGTAGGGTTATTAAGCATATCTAACAAGCCTGCATGACATGGTTGGTACCAATAGATGCTTTAAATTGTCAAGTTTCATATGATTACACCTTAATTCTACTGTAATGCACTCTGGCTTTAAAACTACAGCCTCTGAGGGTTAACAAGAAAAGGTCTAGCAGCTCTGTAAGGTTGTACTTTAAAGTGAAGGAGCTTTATTTCATTGCACCTTCTTAAATATAGGAGCATTTCAAAGCATTAAGCAGTGCAACGGAAAATGCTTCAGAATGGAAAAAGTGATCCATCAAAAACCACAAAGAAGAAAAATAAAAACCTGTTGTACATTTTTCTCAACCAAAGCCGTCAAAACCAGACAACTCCTGCTCCAGTCTCTGCAGGAAGTGATGGGATCCAACACCAGGCTCGCCAACATGCTCTTACCTGGTCTCCAGCCATAACGTGCCCCCGGCCCGAGGGTGATTTAGTACCGCGTGGCAGTTTGAAGGGGCGGGAGGAATAGTCTGCAGTATTTCAAGCCCTCCGCCACCAGAAAATAGATATAATCCCAACATTAACTCCATTAATAGTAGCAGGAGTTGAATTAAGAAAGCCGTAAAGCATGCACACTGCAGGATAAATTACAGCCCAACCCCTGCCTTCATCTCACGCACACCCTCCCTATTTTTCTCTCCCTGTCTTTAATGTTCTATACCTCTGTGTTTGCTCTGTTGCTGTTTTTCTGTTTGCTTTCTTTCTTTTTTATCCTCAAGATTTAACACAAATTTGTCTCATCATAGTCCTTATCCTTCTCGTGCCTTTTTTTAATGTGTCTGACATATATGTTAACCCACCCGCCCCCCTCTCCAACATGCTGGGACATCCCAACCACCCCCCCCCCGTATAAGTATACTATTTTTGAGTGTATACGTATACACACTCATACACACGCACACGCTCGGTCTAGGCGCTCATCTCTTTTAGTGCTTCGGTATCGATCAGCACAGGATGTAAGAGACTGGGCAATAAAGTGAAGCAGCACTCTCTCTTCTTCACTTCTCTCCCCTCCTTTTCCCGCATTCACCCCCCCTCCCTCCTCCCCCCATTCATCCCCTTTTATACCCCAATTCATTCATTTACTCATTACTTATCACATCAGTCATCCACCTGTCAAAAGAAACAGGAGTGTGTTATGATCCCCTCGTCTTCTTCTGCTGCTGTTCACACTGTATTCTGCACAAATCATCTCCTTCTTAATGCTACTTCCTCACCCTAAAGGAGGATTTTTGTTCATTTAAGTTGGATTTGATAGGGTTGCGTGTGTGTGTGTGTGTAATGACACCGCTTTTCCTTTTTTAAGTGCCCCCGAAGAAGAGCAGCACTTCTCGCCGATTCTGGAATTAGCCTGATGACTGTTTTTGCTGTGCTCTGTTTCAAGGGTAACTGTTTCCCAATATGAGCTTACTAATGCTTTGGTTGCAGACGAAATAGACAAGGGCAGCATTATTCTGAGCAGTCGTGCGACCCTACAAATTCTTCCCTGTCACTAAAACAAAAGTCGGATCATTCATCAACGGCGGCGGTTAGTGCTGAATCGCTCTCTCCCTTTATCTGTGCGTCGCATGGTCAGAGTAGTGCACGCACACACACCTGCAGACACACACACACACACACACACATGCATATGCATACCGACTAGTCACAAGGGAGTTTCTCTGTGCCCTTGCCCCCTCTCCTCTATTTCTTCCTTTTTTACCTCTTCTGTTCTTTTTCGTGGAGTTAATGTTCTTTTACTCTGACCTCCAGGCTCCAGTCGTTGTTTTCTGTTGTATAAAACACCTCAATAAGTGCAACTTCACACTCATCACATGTGAGGAAATGATCAAAGTGACAGATATTTAAACCTAACATATTGTTTGTGTCAAATTTTGATCCATTTTGACATTTGAAAACAATGTAAACACCCTAGATGACATTATTTAAGCCTGAATCGTCTCCTACAGTGACCCAGAATATACAAAACTGGAAATATTACAAAATTACTTATTTATTTAATTATTTACTGCAGCTGGGTAAGTCTGGATTTATGGTTTTAATAGTTATAATTAAACCTGCCATTCAAAATTTGCTGCATCCTTTACGTTCAAATAATTATAGTAATTATGTTCTCTTGTTTAAAAGAACATGAGATCTTAATATAGTGCGATTGTGAATGCATTTTCTCAATAAACAAACAACTGATAATATATCTAAAGATGCAAAATGCACGTTTAAAATTTGGTATAGGGACAAATTATAAAGGAAATACTTAAGCTGGGTCAAAAATGATGCTCTCTGTACTGTGAAGGGTCAGAATATGAACATAATGCAGTATGCAAAAACACCGAACTCTGACTGATATCTGCTTGTCTAAAGTAAAGATTAGGTTCTATCCTCTGTTTTATATCATTGTAAGTTTATTATCTTTGAGTTTTTAAGTGTTGATCAGACTAAACAAACGATTTAAAGATGTAACTTTGGCCTTTGGGTTCTTGTAATGGACGTTTTTCACCTGTTCTTGACATTTTATGGACCCAAACGACTGTACAATGAATCAAAAGTACTATTGATTGATAAGTTGATAAAGAGCACACACACACACATTGCATCTAATGCATGGATGTATAAAGAGATAAAGCATTGGGCCTGTTTAGTCCTATGAAAGTTGCTCAGTGGGGCATGAAGCCAAAAAAGTTTGACTTCCAGGTGTAACATTACCCGGATCTTCTGGATCATTGGGCCCATAAAGCAAGAACTGGCTACTCCCGGTTTGGCCCTCCAGCTAATTTGAATGGAGATAAAACAATTCATTCATGCAGCTCTTTTCCAAGATTTGGTCCGAATGGATCAAATTCTAATAGCGAAACGAGTCAATTGTGACGAGTTTGTGACGCACAAGAAAATGTATCCACTGATTTACTGACGTCTCTTTCACAATATATGTGTCTATTGGGGAAAAGTCTATTTCTCTTTCTCTTTTGCTTGATTCAGTCTGTTTGTTATTGTGTCTCAAGTCTTGCTCAAAGGAAAAATTTCATTCTGAATAGTTCAAAATGTTGCAAGAACACAACAGTGTGAATGGAGAGAGAGTTAGAGAGAGGAGTGTAACCTGGTTTATTATACTGTTATTTTATTATGTAAAGCACAAAAAAGTCTGATTATAATAACATAATAGTGGATGCACATTTCCAGCCGAATCTCACTCAAAATTGGACCATTATTAAAAAAATGTGTCCCCATTAGTCAAATGTTGGGAAAGTAGGGTCCATGTTTAAAAAATCCAGAAGTGTCCCGTTGGTATAGATAATATTGATTTAAAGTCCCACTAGACTTTAAATAGTTTGGCAGCTTAAAGTGATGACTGTGTAAATGTGTCCCTCAGGCTTTGTAGAAGAAGAAAAAAGAGGCAGTGGTATATAGTATATATCTGCAGGGTGAAACATTGAAAGGGTTTCTCCCTAAAACAACTTTGCTGTCCAGCAGCAGAGGATTTGTGCTTTAGACGTTCCTGCAGGCTCTCTGATAACAGATACACCTCCGAGGTCACTGCAGGGAAACAGGCCAAGGAGAGTCTGTGGACGGAGAAGAACTTCACCTTTTCCTCTGAGATGATGTTGCAGCTTTGTGATTGTTTGATTCATGCAGTTTGTTTCTGTCCTTCCTCCCTCCTTTTCCTCTCTCATTGCAGACAGATTACATTATTGCATATGTAACCTACTCCAATAGAGAATGCCATGTGTTCACAGTATGTAAATGCAAGCAAACAAGCTTCATACAATGCTTTCACACTCAAATACTCACCTACCAAAACACTGTTTGAACCAAATCTGTCTTTTTTTCCTTCATTTTGACCTTTATAGCAAGTTCACTGTGGCAGTTTAGGCCTAATCTAGCGCGGTGGTTTGGCAAATATTCATTAATATGAACGCTTGGATCTGAGCTTAGTTCCAGTTGAACTGTGATTATGATTTAAGTACGGACAACTATACAGTACTTCTAATGTAGTTCATGTCATGATTACATGAGTAGTGTCATTTTTTCATTGTTAAGCCAGGTTTATAGTACTGCGTCAACTCGATGTCGTAGCTCTGCAGAGCCCCACACCTAACATGCACCACCTTTAACTACGTGTCGAGGCAACGCAGACCACAAGGGCTGTGATTGGTCCGTACTACATCATTTCCATCATTTCGAGCCTCTGTTTGGGCGAACTAGTAAGCTAGCAATGTTATCGGATTGTAAAAATGCATAGCACAGGTCCTATAACGTTAACGCTTCGTTCAAACAGAATGTGAGACATTACACTGTAAATGTAACGAATACAAACAATCGACGACATTCACAATAGACCCTTCAGGCCCTTCAGGAACCTCACACCCCCTAGTGTTTTGGTGTTGAATTGCAGATTATCATTCAACCCCAGTGCAGAACTTTCGAAAGTTAACGATGGCGTCGAGGCAACGCCGTACCTTGTAAAATTATGACATCATTTTTTAGAGTTGTGGAAGAGGCTGCTTCATTCACTTGTTCACTCTGTCCTCTGTCACTTCTCTTTTATCATGTCTATCTGCTTCTCAACAGCTCACTTATCGTCATATAAATGTAAAATGCCAGTCAGTCACATGGTGAACACACCCAACATCATTTTCTGGCACCGACACCAAACATCTGCAATGAAGAAAACACAAAGTTATAGTTCAGCATAATTAAAACAGCACGTAATCAGACCAACACCTCGCTCCTCATCCAAATGAACCCAGCGTCAAAACGTCCTCAGAGACTCTAGGTGTCACACGCCCAGTCGCCCCCCTCACCCCCCCCCCTAGACTGCCGCTCCATGTCAGGGTTAACTGCCATCTGTGTTAACTGTTCATGTCATATCCCCATTAACCTCCATTGTGGCTCCCCAGGCCACCCGGTCCTTGTTTAAGCCTCCCTGGGTGGCAGTCAGCGCTCCAACATTAGCCTCCATTACGGCTCCCCTGGCTGCAGTTGCCCTGTGTAGGGCAGCCACCGATCTTGTATCAGTGAAACTGAGTGTCTGTGCCTCTGAGTTATGGCGTTCAGTCAGGTAGACCGTGTACATGAACGCCTACTGATGGCTGATTTTTTTTTTTGCTCCTTTTCTTTTTTCTTCTCTTTCTTATTTGCAGCAGTGCAGCAGCTCTCTGCTCTCAGCCGCTGCACGTTAGGGGTCCATGTCAGTTGTTTTGTGTGCGGCGTACGTTCGGGGTAACCCTCTCTTTTCTCTGTAATGGGAGGCATGAACTCTCGCTCTAAACCCATTTCCAGCCCATCTGAAATACGGCAGCAAATTACCTCCAGCGGCGCCCTGCACACCAGCCCCAATCTGCCCCAAATAGAAGTGACAGGACAGCGCAATTTATCGCCATAACCCCTGCACCGCTCCACCACCACCACCGGCAGCTAGCATCTCTGTACACACTGCAGGCTCACACATACACAAGTCAGCTGAGTGACTCCTGAATGGCGAGCGTGCGTTTGTGTGTGTGTGTGTGTGTGTGTGTGTAGAGGCCTGTGATTGTGTACACTGTACGTACTGTAGCCACGGTGTTGTAATACTGTATATACGTGTGTGTGTGTGTGTGTGTGTGTGTGTGTGTGTGTGGTCTCTACGCTCCAGTGTAGGGGCCAACCTCACTGCTCTGGCCCCCTGCCCTGCCTATTATCTCATTGATTTCCTCCTCTCCTCTTTTCAATTCTCTCCATTTCCACACTGCCGTCCTTTCCATTAGAGGAGCAATTTAACAGAGTGCTGTGACATGGGAGAGAGAGAGAGGGAGAGGAAGAGAGAGAGAGAGGAGGGGAGAGGGAGGGAGAGAGGGAGGGAGGATGTGAAACATAAAGTGAGGAGAGGAGATATAGTGGAAGAGCTGGAGGGAAGACAGGCAAAAGAGAGGGATGAACAGATATTATCATTCCAGCTCAGAGCATGACGGAAAATTTCACACAGCAAACTTTAATGGATAATTATAATCATTCCAAATATATCTCTATATATATAAATCACAGAATAATCCTTTAAGTGAAAACATGACTTTAAGTACATTTAAATACAAGTTCACGACGTGTATTTCTCTTTTCTATTCTCACAGGAGTTTCCTCCAGAGTCGCCGCAGAGCTCCACACGACAGACACCCGTCATCCAATCAGCACTGGAGAGGGACCGGCATGTGCTGGATTGGTGGTGCCCTGTATCGAGTGTCAGCCAATAAGCTGTCCCGCACAGTGGCGTCCGACATGTCGATCAATCGAACAGGTACGCTGACTGTCACGGTGCTGGTTACCTTCAGCAAACTGTGACCGGGACTTACACACAAGAGTTCTGAATTGTTTTTTTATAACATTTGTGTCGAGTTTCCAGGAAAGAGGATCTTCAATTAGGTCTAGATTATGAGAAGACAGACTGAAGGAGCTTCCACACAATACATTTTTTAAGCTGTGAGAGTAAAAACACATTTCCTGAAAACACTGACTCTGATTTTTCTTTCACTTTCTTTATGAAATGAAATGAAAAGAAACCCTCAAGCTGTAGTGATTCTGTCGCTTTTGAGGAAACAAAAAAAGTATAAATTATTGAGTTTAAGATCAACTCTCTAAACTCATCTATAGTCAACTTTGATCCCACATTAAATATGCTGGAAACTAGCCACACTATTTGCTTTGATCCTGAACAGTAAGATGAAACACAAACACACATGGATGCATTTTATATCAAAACAAAACACATCTTTCACAAATCATCAGTAGCGGAAAAGTTCATTAATCACCACACAGATTTAAGTTATTAATATCCTCCAAAAACTGGCAACGAAACCCCAAAATCTGTTGTTTTTGTAGAGATTCATTTATCAGAATCAAGAGTGTGACGATTGATGGAGTCGTATGTTTTAACATTTTCTTACAAGACACACAGTGATGAGGCAGAAGCAGTGATCTTACATCCACAATATTACATTAAAATGATCAAACTAACCTTTTACAAACCGGTGCTAAGAGTATGAGTTGCTCCTACACTCACATCTTTGTGTTTCTACACAATACACACAAAGCATGGACTCCACTTGTTAAAACGCTACCATCGAGCTACTAGTGGGTGACAGCTTCACAGGATACCTTTAAATACTCCCTGTACTGAGTCTGCTGTTAAAGTAAAACACATTGAAGAGGTGAGAAGGTTTTTGTGAGAACAGACACACACACACACACACACACACACACACACACACACACACACACACACACACACACACACATTTCATTTGTGTACGTTTTTGTGCGTTCAGGATGTGGTTTGTGAGCACTGCGTGTCTGCGCTGTGTGTGTGTGTGTGTGTGTGTGTCTGTGTGTGTGTGTGTGTGTGTGTGTGTGTGTGTGTGTGTGTGTGTGTGTGTGTGTGTGTGTGTGTGTGTGTGTGTGTGTGTGTGTGTGTGTGTGTGTGTGTGTGTGTGTGTGTGTGTGTGTGTGTGCACAGCCGGAGGTGATACCAGAGTGTTTATTCATGTTTGTGGCTGTAACTCTGTCCACATACTCTCTAATAGACTTAGGGGAGCTTTCTGGATTTGCCATCTGAAATAATAAAGTTGTCATCTGTCAGAGCGGCGAGGGGGAGGGTCCGGAGAACTGGACGGTGCAGATTAAAGCCTGGATCTGCCTCTACCTCCTGCACACTTCTCTTTTCTATACCATTCTCCAGCAACTAAAGCTGCAGGTGAAATTGAAGA
The DNA here is from genome assembly GCF_963691925.1 of Scomber scombrus. Taxonomy (NCBI): domain Eukaryota; kingdom Metazoa; phylum Chordata; class Actinopteri; order Scombriformes; family Scombridae; genus Scomber; species Scomber scombrus. The sequence continues at coordinate 30,526,163 of NC_084977.1, read as the reverse complement.
GCTCCATTCTGTTAAACTCGTGACCGGCATCTCAAAACCGCTCGCACACATTCCTGCATCTTCCAGGCAGGAAAAACCACCTCAGGTGTCTTCTCAGCTGGAGTTGTGATTGCACATCTCCCCCCCCCCCCGGCAGAGCCTTACATTTGTTCTTGGTCCTGAGCCACCGGACTGTAATCCTACTCTGCTGAAATCATACCAGAGCACACACTCAATGAGAAGCCTAACAGCCAAAAAAAGTTCCAAAATTAGAGGTCTGAATAAGATCGACTGCCATCTGTAACCTCACCCACCTCATCTCCAGTCCTCTCTTGGCCTCCAGAAACCCTACACACACACACACACACACACACACACACACACACACACACACACACACACACACACACACCTTCTCCTCCAGTGTGTTTGACGGGTGCATTGAGTACATAGTGTTTATGATGTTCTCAGACAGAGCTGGACGTCACGTTTGGCTTTGGCACCAATGTGTCAAACCACCGCAGTATAAATAAACCAGTCGCATATCAAGTTGTTATTGCATCTGTCTGTACAGGCAGACACAACTACAACAACAACTGCTCCATCTGATATGGTAGAGAAAAAAAAAATTCAGTTAAGATGTATGCAAAATAATATCAGAAGGTATCAGAAGTGGATCTTCTCTTCCTTCGCCAAATATGAGGGTCAGTGACAAATAAGTGTTGGCAAGATGAACAATTCAAAAATATCTTTAAAAACTAGTTTTAAAAGCAGCATCAGGTTTGTTAAAATGTACATTTTGTTTTTTTGTTGGTTTTATATCATTTGAAATGACATTTGCACCATTTTCTAACCAAAAGTAAGACTGAATGCTCCTGAAAATGTCAAATGGTGTAACCACAAAAGAATGATAAATATTACATATTTTATCACCTACAGTGGATTTAAGTGGATTTATACTAATAATTACTTCATTTAAAACATGTAAATGTTTCCTGATCTCCATGGTTACCAGATTAAATGTAATATTTAGAACAATTGTATTCCATTACCTTTATTTAATATAAAAGTTATAATGTAAGATCATGCCAAACTAGTTGATATGGTGTTTTATTGACAATTTACTGTTTTTAAGCAAGTTGAATTATTTGGTACAAAGTTTTTATGGTTACACCACTTAGACATTTTTGCCATAATCCTCTAATATATTCTCTCAAAATGGATTAAAAGCAGAAATTTGATGCTGGGTCCACAAAAAAAGAATGTGTGCAAGTTATTCATACGTTTATTTTCACATTTTAACCCCTTTAAATTTAACTCATTGACCCGTGTATCCGTATCATCGTCACTAAATAAAACTTCTTGCATGTAATGTCGCTCATGAGGAGTTCATGCTTCATTAATTTCTCCAGGACTACTTCCACAACCTGACTGTGTGTGAAAGTGTAATGTATCTAAAAGTGAGAAACAGCTGCTGATCAGTTTTGAGGATCCTGCAAACGCTCAAACATACCTTGAATTCTCCATATTCTTCCCTTCATACCTCAACATGTGGTGCATTCCTCTGCTTGCACTTTTCCTGAGGAGAGATATCGGTCCGTTACACGCTAATCAGCACGAGAAGCAACTATTGGTTATTCTGGTTTGAGGAGTTCATCTTTGAGACACATTGTTTAACTTACTGTAGAAGTGTGTCTCTTTAATACTGACTATTAAAAGATCTCCTTCAAATGTGCTTTCAATGTAAAGTGATGGAGGACAAAATCCACAGTGTGTCCACACAGTCATTTAACGTAGATGTTAGTTTATATTCAGCTTCATCAGACTGAGTTAGTCATATCAAGTGAAAGAGGTTTTTTCCTTGCTGTAATCGTTCCTCATGTTCATACTGACTATTAAAAGATCACACAGTCTTCTTTCCTTCCTTCCCTCCTTCCTTTCTTCCTTCCTTCCTCCCTCCTTTCCTTTCTTCTTCCTTCCTTCCTTCCTTCCTTCCTTCCTCCCTCCTTTCGTTCATTCCCTCCTCCCTCCCTCCCTCCTTTCCTTCCTTCCCTCATTCCTTCTTTCCTTCCTTCCCTTCTTCCTTCCTTCCTTCCTTCCCTTCTTCCTTCCTTCCTCCCTCCCTTCCATCCTTCCTTCCTTCCTCCCTCCCTTCCTTGACTCAGGAGGGTTAAGTTTCACCTTTTAAAACTTACACTTCTCTTCATCCTCACTCCTTCTTCTGCTTCACCTTCACCTGTCTGACCTCCTCCTCCTCTTCCTCTCCACCCCCCCCCCCCCCCCCCCCGATGATCAGCTTCTATTGAGCATTCAGCTTCTAGCTCATCAGTGTGAGTTAGTCATATCAAGTGATATCTGACACATTTACAGTCTTTTTAGCATCAGATTCTCCTCTTAGTGTTTCCCTGTTGAGCTGTGGTGGAAGTATACTAACAAAAAGACTTTGGCACTAAAAACACTGTAATGTTGAAACATTGAAGATGAAGATTTGACTCGTTTGGACGACTGAAGCTTCATTTTTTTGCACAGAAGAAGGATTTTACATTGTAAGTGCATTATGAAGGGATCTTCTAATGGTCAGTATGAACAGGAGGAATGATTACAGCAAGAAAAACAGCTTTAATGTTCATTTGGACTCCTGATTCTTGCAAATGAAAACTTACTTGTGATGCATATACTGTAAATTGTTCTTTGTCTTTTTTTCCTCCCGTATCAGGGAGAAGTTTCAGCTTGTCTCACCTCTCACCTGGGACCGCTGCTTTGAACCGGCCCTTCAGCACCCGTCATCTGGCCAGGTAGCGCTCATCAGACGCTCTCACACACCAACGCTGTAAACATTTCTGCACACGTAGCTTTACGTAACTTTTCATACTTTTTAATTAACAACATTTATAAATGGGCGATACTGCTGCTGGATCTTCTCCTCACACAACGACACCATCATGAAATCAAACCCAGCCAAGACTGTTGCATTTGATCCTTCACTCTCTCTCTCTCTTTCTCTCTCTCTCTCCCTCTCTCTGTCGCTCTCTCTCTATCTCCCTCTGTCTCTCTCTCTCTCTCTCTCTCTTTCTATCTCTCTCTCTCTCTGTCTCTCTCTCTCTCTATCTCTCGCTCTCTCTTTCTATCTCTCTCTCTCTGTCTCTCTCTCTCTCTATCTCTCGCTCTCTCTCTCTCTTTCTCTCTCTCGCTCTCTCTCTCAATCTCTCTTTATCTCTCTGTCTCTCTCTCTCTCTGTCTCTCCCTGTCTCTCGCTCTCTCTCTCTTTCTCTCTCTCTCTCTCCCTCCCTCTCTTTCTCTCTCTCTATCTCTCTTTATCTCTCTGTCTCTCTCTCTCTCTCTCTCTCTCTTTATCTCTCTGTCTCTCTCTGTCTCTCCCTCTCTCTCTCTCTCTTTCTCTCTTTCTCTCTCTCTCTCTCTCTCTCTCTCTATCTCTCTCTCTCTCTTTTAAAAAAAATTAAAATTAGCATATGGTGAATACCTTTCACCCCCGTAGCTCCTCTCAGAGGCGATACTAAAGAAACACTAAACCTCTGTATAGTTTTACCTTCTTTACTCACCACAAGCTGCTGATTATTTACTTGTGGATACCTGTGGTTTGTCTGTTTTGTGAAATAAGCCGTGCGGTCCAGCGGAGCCTCGCCATCATCAGACACGCTCGTCAGAAGAAGCAGCCGAGGCAGTACTGTATGTACTACAACCGCTTTGGCAAGTGTAACCGTGGCAGCAGCTGTCCCTACATCCACGACCCCGATAAGGTGGCTGTCTGCACCAGGTAACTAAAGCATGGGAGAAAACATCAATTTGAAGGGAAGCAGGGCGGAAAACTTGGTGTTCTTCCTCTATTTATTCATCAATGTACGATATGTTAGTCTTTCAGTGGTCAGAAAACATCACATTCACTTTTCTCTATATGTAATTTTAGAGGATTCACAGATGAATTACTTCCAAGTAGAGCTGCAATGATTTATCAATAAGTCAAACCACAGAAAAGCTATGAAGCCGGCTATTTTGTTAATTCATCGTTTTGAGTCATATTTCAATGAATGATATTAAACTGATTATCTTTTAAGTTGTGGACAAAAACAAGAGATTCTAGGTTGCATGTTGGGATTTTGGGAGACAGTGATTTATATTTTTCACTGTTTTCTGACATTTTATGGACCAGACGACTAAAGGATTAATCATTAAATTGACTGATTGATCAATAATGAGAATAACTGTTAGTTGCAGCTAGGGTTGGGCGATATGGATAAAATCAAATATCACAATATTTATGACCAAATACCTCGATATCGATATAGAAATGATATTGTAGCGATGACTATCGGTGCTTTCCCAAAATATTAAATAAAATCATCACTAATTTTGAAATAATGAGAAACTGGGTAAAGGGAAATAAAAGAGCAGCTAGAACAGTCTGGTAAGTTTAGAAAATTACATCATTTTACTGTAATGCTGCCTTTAAACACTTATACCAAATCATGGTACGATATCCAAAATGTAAGACTATATATATAGTCTCATATCACGATATCGATATATATTGCCCAGCCTTAGTTGCAGCACTACTTCCAAGACTCTCCATTTTTCAATCAACAATATAAAAAATGAGTCACTGGGTGAAAGAAATAGCCTGTTTATATTAAAGCTTGAGAGAAAAGTCAACAACTAAGAAACATTCAATTAATCAAGATGAAGTCAGTTTCATGGATATCTCACCGTAAGCTAAAGCTAAAGACTTCTTGGTGTAAAAAAGGAAAGAAAGAAACATTCAGCTCTTTTAAATAAGTTAAATTTTAGATTCTGCGTCCTTTAAGATGAATTCAGCAATCATGACACAATGTTTTCATCTCATTTGTGACAATGAAGCGTCTCATGATCGGCCTCTTCTCCACAGCAACAGATAAACGTTTGTGTGTGTTCATGGCTACTGTCATACTACTACTATATTTGTCATGTGGTCCTATGATAAAACTAGTGTTGTTATATTAGCATTCAGAAGCATTGAGGCTATTATTACAACAAAACTGGGAAACAGGATTTTACAATGGGGTGAAAAACATTTTAAAGAACCAGTAGCTTCAGAAATCAGTAATGATGCATGTATGATGCATGTCAACATAAAAACACAGGACATAGAACATTTAGTGAGGTAGTGTAAGTATTTAAAGTGCAGCCAGGTGCTTCGTGCATGGCTGGATGGCATTAATAAACATGAATTGATTTTCCTCTCCTTTATTAACTTCTGCATCTCATCTGTTGTTTCTTTCTGCAGGTTTCTTCGTGGGACGTGCAAGCAGGCAGACGGGACCTGCCCATTCTCACATAAGGTGGCCAAGGAGAAGGTAACACACACGCACACATGGTGGAGATGCTGGACAACATGGTGTTTTATGGGTTTACATTGCAGCGGCCGGGGGGGTTGGGTACAGTGTGTACGTATAAGATGACACATCATCGGGTACAGTCATGACGGATCGGATTTACGTTCTTGGCACGGCTCCTGTTTCCATGACACAGGAAGGAGAAAGCAAGACTTGCTGTTCAATGTATAGACCAAAAGAGTTAATCTGGGCTTTTATTGCGTTCTCCTTCTTCATCTCCGCCGTTCAGGTGAATGCGTGGAAAGTTATTATTGTTTTGTTTTTTTTACACAGGTAAATGAAACACCTGTACAGTACATACACACTTTATTAAGTTATGGTGCAACAATAACTCCCTCAGCTTCAGGCTGAGTGGCTAAAATTCATTTCACTTCATTTAGTTGATGGGCAGAAAATTTGTCTACAATGATTTGGATGATTAATCAAGTAAATTTACAATAATGGAGTTGAAGAAAACGGTTGAAAGCTGTTTCCTGCTTCAAAAAACAAACTATTCTGACTATATTTTTGATTTTTTTATTGTCTAAAATGATTTAATCAATCAATTTGGAAAATCATTAATAACACTGGTTATTTTTAGTTTTAAAAATAAGTTTAAAACTACAATATTTTCCTTGTAGCATGTATCACAATAGGAGAGATGTATGCAAAATCACATGGAAAACCTAATTGATTCAATTAATTTATTCCACTTTTATCCATTTAATCACACGAGACTTCACGTAAGTAAAACAAAACCTAAAACTAACTTTTTTTAGTTTTTAATCAGAATTTTCTCCTTCTCTCATAATGTGAAACCCTCCTATAATCACAATATGATTCCACTCAGCCCGAACTGAACCCCAGCAAACCAAAAATACCCAAATGAATCCAGTGTCCAACATTATGAATCTCTTATTGATCTAACTTTACTCATATCACAGTTTTAGATAAATGATTATAAACTGACAGAAGCTACAACAACCAGTAACATCTGACCTGGAAGAGTCCAGTATATTAAACTGGATAAACACATCAGAGGTGAGCCAACATTAAACAGCAAATATACACACACTCACTTATTGATATACATTCATTTCACCTCCTTAGAGACTCTATGGATTCTGTTCAAGTCAGATTTGACCCATTTTGACATCTGAAAGCAATTAAAAAAGACATATAAATTAAATTTTTTATGTGTTTCATACAGTGACCTAACATGTCCAAAAATTAAAAATGTTATGTTCTCATTTGAGATAACATAAGATCATAATATAGAGTGACTGTGAATCTATTTTCAGTATTAGTGTCATGAGCACTAAAATACACTTGTTTGGTAAAGGCACTATATGATAGTAACAGTATGTAAAGGGTTAAATAACACTGAAGATGAACTTTATAGGATGTGATGTCATATGACAGCATCACCTGGTGGTTGAATGCACACGAGGGTAAAAGTTGCATCATCTTCTGTGTGTGAATTGGACGTTTGTGCAAATTTCCTCAACTTGGTGAGAAAACTGTCTCGTGTGTCTCGGGTTAAAGTTCAGCCGCTCAAAAAGGGAAAGCACGTTTTTTTTCCTGTCTTCTATTTTCTTTTCCTTGAGACAAACAACTCTACAACAGGTGTCATACTGCCTCACCCTCTGTGCACACACACACACACACACACACACACACACACACACACACACACACACACACACACACACAATGCCCTGCACCTGTGTTGGTTGTCACACTGCTGCCTGTAAGTGCTGAGAGCCCAGCTGTCTGTTTGTAATGCCACCTCTCCAACAGCCCCACCTGCCCCCCCCCCCCCCCCCCCCCCCCCCCCCCCCTCCCCCCTTCTCCTCCTCCACAGGATACTCCCGCTCTTATTTCATGTTGTACCCCTTAAACAGAACTGTATGGAGGTCTCCGGGAGAAGGGGGTGAATATGTGTGTGTGTGTGTGTGTGTGGAGGAGAGAGAGAGAGGTGATCCTGATCCGGGTGTTAGCGTGAATAGGCGAGCCCGAACCCCCCCTCCTCCTCCTCCGTCCTCCACTACCACAAATACTTCGAAACCAGACACCCCCGAGCCTACTCCCCTGGCATCACCCACCCTTCTCCCCCCCCCCCTCCTCCCCTCCCATGCCCACCGGCCCCGTCTGTGCACACATCCAAAGCACATAAACACATCATGAGAGCTGGACGAGCTGCAGCCTGGATAAATATTTCTGTAGCAGTTAATTAGGTAGAACTGATCCCATCCCAAACGAGGTGGAGCGCCTCTCACACTCCGCCCCGACCTCCCATCTCTCTCCACTGAACCCCCCCCCCCCCCCCCCCCCCCCCCCCGCTCCCCCTTAGGGTTATATTTAAACCGGCCTCCACCGGGCACACTAAACAGTACATCTCACACACACACACACACACAAACACACACACGCCCTGCACACATGCTGTCAAGACACACATTCACTCTCATTCTGCTGCTGTCAACTGCAATTAAGGTCATTTAGCTGCTCAGGGTGACAGATCACTTGGCACTCGGGGGGTACAACGTCTGAAGCGTACATGACTGTGGTTTGGTTTTTAAACCCGCACGTCTGTTTACTCATGTGTGCGTGTGTGTGTGTGTGTGTGTATAATCTCACATAATCTCATTCCTCATCACCCCTGCTCCTGCTTCTGCTGCTCCTCTCTCTGCTGCTCTTTCCTCTTTACGTTTTCATAATAAAGACGAAATGATCTTAAAAGAGAGAAGGAGTGAATTACAAAATAAAATGTGTATCGGCTCAATACCTTTAACCCTCACATACTGTTCATATTCAGATGTATCTCCAGTGTTCCTTCATATTAAGTCTCTCAAAATGATTAAAAGATGCCTCCTCAGTCTCAGGTAAATGTGTGATTAATCCTTAAGGAAGGTTCCAGAGAGCAGAGATACTTTATTCTTCAGTTTTTATGCTTTTTATTTATGAATAATCAAACATTTATAATCACACCTATGTTACGTAGAACATGATGAGTGCAATGAATTATATTAAATGTGAAGAATGCAACAGTAATGTATGGATGTTTGAATTAAATATGTGTTAAAGACTCAACAGAAATGTCTATCAGCTGCGTACAAATGTTCATAAGAAGTTTAAATATTAACGTTTGTATATTCTGGGTCACATTAGGAGAAGTCATCAAATTTAAGGCTAAAAGAAAACCAGTATTTAAGGTGTTTATACTGCTCTGAAATGAACAGTATGGGGTTAAGTTATTGACTGAAATAAATTGACACCAAGTAGTATCGAAACGTTTCCCGTCAAACAATATCTGCAATCAATCCTTTTTGCACCCAGAGCTAGAAAATATGACTATTTGTTGGACACAAACTCCAAAGTATTTGCCAGAGTATAACGTCTATGCACACACACATACATGGATTTATAAGTGTGTGATGTATGCTGTAACACACATACTGATTTTGAGCATTTTGAATTTAATACATATTAATTATTTAACCCTCCTGTTGTCCTCGAGTCAAGGAAGGAAGGAAGGAAGGAAGGAAGGAAGGAAGGAAGGAAGGAAGGAAGGAAGGAAGGAAGGAAGGAAGGAAAGGAGGGAGGAAAGGAAAGGAAAGAAAGAAGGAGGGAAGAAAGAAAAGAGGAAGGGAGGAAGGAAGGAAAGAAGGACGGAGGGAGGAAAAAAGGAAAGAGGGAAGGAGGAAGGAAGGAAAGAAGGAGGGGAGGAAAGGAGGGAGGAAAGGAAGGAAATAAGGAGGGAAGAAGGAAAAGAGGAAGGGAGGAAGGACGGTAAGAAGGAAGGAAGGAAAGAAGGAAGGAAAGAAGGACAGAGGGAGGAAAAAAAGAAAGAGGGAAGGAGGAAGGAAGGAAAGAAGGAGGGAAGGAAAGAAGGAGGGAGGGAGAAAGGACAGAAGGAAGGAAGAAAGGGGGATGGAGGGAGAGAAGGAAGGGAGGACAGAGAGAAGGAAGGAGGGAGGAAGGACAGACCGAAGGAAGGAAGGAAGGGAGAAAAGAAGGAACAGTCAAAACAGACGGGGTCAATTTGACCCGGGAGGACGACGCGAAGGTTAAAGACTTGCAAAATGCATTTGTGTAAAAATCAAATCATTTAGATGTGGGGCAGTGGTGGCATTTTATGTCATTTCATTCTTCTATTCACAAGATTTCACAAGCAGCTGGTATCAGTATCACTTTAAGGGTACTTGGATTGGTACTTGTATCATATTTTTTAAATGATACCGAGCCTTAAAACAACACAGAGGTGCAGTCAATAAACTCTCTAAAGCATCTTAACCTCTGCCCCCCCATGCTCAATAACCACGATGTTTTCAGGAACAATGCCAAGGATTAAAAAAAAGTGCTTCATCCACACAGTCAGATTGAAATCAATTCAATCTGTTTCAGGACATTTTGCCAATAATTCCTCATTTTCAGGCCGTCTGTATCCTGATTTAAAAGCTTTTATCGTTCCTGTTTTTAGCCTTTCTCTAGTGAAGATGACGTTGTACATTTTCTCCCCCTTCAGATGCCGGTGTGCTCGTACTTCCTGAAGGGAATCTGTAACAACAGCGACTGTCCCTACAGTCACGTCTACGTGTCCCACAAGGCTGAAGTGTGTGAGGACTTTGTTAAAGGCTACTGTCCCGAAGGAGAGAAGGTAAACACTCACAAACACACCACTAACATTCAGTCTGAGGGAGGTATGAATAAACTGCCTGAGCTCCAGCTTGTTGTTCTAGAGGGAATGATTAAGAGCCAATATGTCCAGTTTTTTTATATTATAATCTTTACATTGATGCAACTGTGGTTCATCAAAATCTGGATGTCATCGTACTTCAAAGTTAAGCAACCTGAAGAAGTCCCAACACCACAGATTAGGAGTTAATCTACAGGCTGTCAGAGTCAGACTGAGGAAGAATTATGGCGCTTTTCCACTATACAGTTATAGCACTACTCGACTCGGTATGGTTCCAGGACAGACCTTTTCCATTACAAAAAAGTACCTACTCAACGTGGGCGGGGTCGTCATAGCACGACTCCGCAAAACTGCTGTGACGTTTTATGTGTGACACAAAACACATAAACAACGGAGGACATGGAGGCGATGGTGTACTTGCTGCTGTATGAGGCTTTCTGTCACACACAAAGTAAGAGAAGAGAACCGAATCTCTGTAACGCTGTTGTTGGTGTTTAAAAATGTCGGGTTTGATTCTTGTGTGGGACGGCTCATGACTCTTCCAGTGACTCTCTGACCAATCAGAGGCCGGCAGTCTGTTGACGTCAAATTTAGTATCGGCTCGGCTCACTTGGAACCTCGGCAGAGCAGATACTAAAAAAGTACCAGGTACAAGGTATTATCCCTAGTGGAGAAGCAAAATAAAACGAGTCGAGTCGAGTCGTGCTTGAACTGTGTAGTGGAAAAGCTCCATTAGAGGTACAGGAGCTGCGATGGGCAAAATGAATTCAACTTGAGTCTTGACCAACAACGAGGCTTCCTCATCCTCTGAAGCCACATATGACCCGTGTCACGAGTTCAGTTCTGTTTGTCGATGTCAGGAGAGTTTCAGCCTGCAGTGTACTTCCACTTTACTCCTAAACCACAAAAAAGACACATCTCCTGAAGCCAGAGGTTTCACCTTCACTTTTCTTTTTCTTGTTTGCAGTCTCGTGCTCGCCCCTTACTCAAATTCTCCTGAACTCTCTCTCTCTCTGTCCAAAATCATTTCCTTATTCTCTCATCCACTACTCCCTATATAATACAAACTCAATACTTGACTCAATAGTTAGCAGCAAATCAAGATTTCAGACACTAACATCCACTAGATGAGAGTTGAGTCACGTGACTTTAGTTTTCACGTCTTTAAAATGTGAAGCGTTGCATTGAATAAAGCAGCGTATACATGCCATGGACTTTTTTTCCGTTTGTGGGATATTAGAAGGAAGAATATAGTAGATTTATTTACACACTCAGCATTCAGACACTCAGAGGGTAAATGTAGAAACGTGTGATTTTGGACACAACCTCTGTCTCTCTCTCTCTGTCATTTGGGAAATCAGTGAAATTACATTTAATATCAGGTTTTATTAAATTTAGTTTCCATTCCTAATAGAGATACCTGATCTGACCGATGTGAACTCAGGCTGATGCAGAGGAGCAGTGGACCAGGTCAGAGTTAATCCATGTCACTCTGTCGGTCTCAACAGGATAGAAATCAGTATATGTTGCTGTTGTGGACCTCAGTACATCTTTGTTTCCACACTTTGATGAAAGGGGAACTCCACCAGTTTAACAGCAATCACACTTCATCACTGTGTGTGTGTGTGTGTGTGTGTGTGTGTGTGTGTGTGTGTGTGTGTGTGTGTGTGTGTGTGTGTGTGTGTGTGTGTGTGTGTGTGTGTGTGTGTGTGTGTGTGTGTGTGTGTGTGTGTGTGTGTGTGTGTGTGTGTGTGTGTCTGTGTGTCTGTGTGTGTGTGTGTGCATCTGTCTGTGTGTGTGTGTGTGTGTGTGTGTGTGTGTGTGTGTGTGTGTGTGTGTGTCTGTGTCTGTCTGTCTGTGTGTGTGTATGTGTGTCTGTCTGTGTCTGTGTGTGTGTGTGTGTGTGTGTTTGTGTGTGTGTGTGTGTGTGTGTGTGTGTGTGTGCGACTGGGCGTGTGCTTGTGTGTGTGTGTGTGTGTGTGTGTGTGTGTGTGTGCGACTGGGCGTGTGCTTGTGTGTGTGTGTGTGTGTGTGTGTGTGTGTGTGTGTGTGTGTGTGTATGTGTGTGTGTGTGTGTGTGTGTGTGTGTGTGTGTGTGTGTGTGTGTGTGTGTGTGTGTGTGTGTGTGTGTGTGTGTATGTGTGGTATAAAGCCTTTTAATATCTCCAGAGGGAGCTGCTGCAAATCTGATAAATTTCTCTTGAGTGATGTCATTTGCATCCGCGTCAGCTGGGCCTGAAGACTACAAGTGTGAAAATGTAAAAAATCTTTGGGGTGTGGAGAAAGAAAGAGGTGACGGACTCTGTAATGCTCATCATCTCTGCTGGAGGCTACAATAGCTGCTATTACAATAATTATAATAATAATAATACATTTTATTTATAGAGCGCTTTTAACAATACTAAAAGATGATGATTTACAGAATCAAACACAGTTAAAACAATAAAACCATACAGAATAAATCAAAACACAATTAATAAAAGCAATTCAGAGAAGAAGAATTAATTTATAAAAAGAATAAAATATTAGCATAACATTTCACATTTACATTTCCTCACTTGGCAGATGCTTTTATCCACAGTGACTTACAAGTGAGACAGGATAAGTGACTTTTAAAGAGCCGTGGTAACACACCTGAATCTGTGGAGTCAAGTGAATTAAGTCCAGGTGCATTGTGGGTAATGTAGGCACCAGAATAACAGAATAAAAGAAGACTGTACAACATGTACACTGTCCCATTAAAGTTAAACTGAGGCTTAGGTAAACAAGTAGTTTGGTAACCAATCTGTCCCTCACACACACACACACACACACACACACACACACACACACACACACACACACACACACACACACACACACACACACGCACACACACGCACACAGTGACACACGGGCAGGAACAGCTGCAGGGGGTGGTGGTCCATAATGGCATAACTGTAGTGTCTGAGTGACACATTGAGGGCCTGATGGGTAACAGAGAGCCACCTACATATGACTCTCAAGTCTCCCCCCCCCCCCTCCTCCCTCCACACACACACACAAACACACACACACACACACACTGTCCCTACATCCACCTCAAACACAGTCTCCCCCTCCTTGTGTTTTTGCCTCCCTTTGTCTCCCCCCTCTCCTCCTCCTCCTCCTCCTCCTCCTCCTCCTCCTCCTCCTCTTCTTCTTCTCTTCTTTCTTCTCTCTGCTTGTTTTTGAGAGTCGGGTGTGAAACAGATGCTTTTTCACACTGTCAGACCTCATTTAAATAGTGCATGGGGAAATGAGGATATAGAAAACAAAAGGGATATTAATATTTATTCTATTAGCTGAAGTGCTTAGGTCTGTGATTTTCCCCCTGTGTGTGTGTGTGTGTGTGTGTGCATTTGTGTGTGTGTTTATGGAGCGCTGCGCTGCGAGGCTCTGGCGGCTCTATGATGGATAGCAGGCAGTAATTATAGATGGGAAAACTGCTGAGGATGGCACTATGGGCCAGGCAGGCAGACACTCCAGCAGCTCAGGGGTTAAGTCTGCTCCTCACCTCCATCCTCCTCCATCCTCCTCCTCATCCTCCTCCTCCTCCTCCTCCTCTTTTAACCACAGACTTTGCCACCATCCTGCCTCCACCTAGCTTTGTCTCATCCTCCACCTCGTAGGATTGGTCTGCGCCTTCCTAATTGTCCTCCGCCAGTCTTCACTCACCAGCGTCTGTCATTAGCTGTTATTTATTTCTGGCTTTCTGTTTTTTTTATGACCTCAAATCTGGCAGCTCGGTCTCATCTTCTCTCGAAGCCCAGACACAGACATACCAAGCTGTAAGTCGCTCCAGTCTGGTTGTAGTCAGACAGCCGTTTGGTCTTCTCAGCATATTGAATCTGCGTCTGAGACCAAGCTGATTTCTCCCTTTTTTAACCCTCCTGTTGTCCTCTAGTCAAAGAAGGAAGGAAGGAAGGAAAGAAAGAGAGAAGGAGGTAGGGAGGAAGGACAGACGGAAGGAAGGGAGGGAGGATAGAAGGGAGGGAGGAAGGGAGGAAAGGAAAGAAGGAAGGGAGGGAGGAAAGGAAGGACGGAGGAAGGAAGGAAGAAAGGTAGGACGGAGGGAGGAAAAAAGGAAGGAAGGAGGGAGGGAGAAAGGAAAAGAGGAAGGGAGGAAGGAAGGACAGAAGAGAAAAGGAAGGGAGGAAGGTAGGAAGGAAGAAAAGAAGGAAGGAGGGAATGAAAGAAGGAGGGAGGGAGAAAGGGAGGAAGGAAGAAAGGAAGGAAGGAAGGACAGAAGAAATGAAGAAAGGGAGGAGGGAGAAAGGAAAAGAGGAAGGGAAGAAAGAAGGAAAAAAAACAGACGAGGTCAATTTTACCCGGGAGGACGACACGAAGATTAATGAAGTTTCTTCTTTTATAAAGATAATCTGAACTCCGGGTCAGCTTCTTAGTTTCCATCAGCCAGCCATCAGGTGTCTTGCTGTGTGTTCAAGCTACACCTCAGTCAGTCTTTATCTTTTTATTCATTGTTCAGTCGTCTGTCTGACAGAAAAGATTCACCTCAACACAAAACTACTAGTGTTTAGGGCGCCTGCCACGTAATGACAGCGTCCCTGGTCCTGTCGGCCTCTGTGTCACCTACTAACATAATAAAGGAAAAAAAGCCCAAATTATAAGGCTCATCTCAGGGCCAGGAAGCACTGGCAGAGGATACAGCTAATATGAACAAGTTCTTAGTTAAATGCATACTTTATCACTTCTGTCATACTAAAGGGAATAACACACAGGTGGCTCACTTCTCAAAACACCAACACACATAGTTTATATAGTAACTCACTCAGTGGCATCATAGGTTGACATGTTTCAGCTGGTTTAGATACACAACTGTCCTCAGGTGTCCAGAACAAAAATAAAACTGTAACCAGATGTTGGACTAAAGAAGCAAAAGTACAAAAGAAAGAAGAAAGTCAGCACATTATAGCTCCCTTTGTAAATACTGGTTTACTATTACTGCCCTGAACGCTCAGGTTTCTACAGTTTTTTTCTACTTTAAGCTCGAGCTGATGTCAGCTAGTGACAGATTTCTCACTCTGCTAACATTATGGTGTTTTTCCTTTTGTAGTTGAGGTAGTCACGCTGAGCCATGAGTAGAGTCCAGCAGGGCAAAGTATAATAAGTAGTTTACCTGTTGGATATCTGGTGGATGTTTGTAGATCTTCATCAAATATCATCATCACTGCTTGTTCTCTTCCTCCCTGCATCATTTCTCACTGATCCACTGAATAACATCTCCAAATATCTCTAGATGTTGTTGTGTCAACTGTCATGAACTGGCTCAAAATTCATGACAAAACCAAGGAGGAGAACACACCTTTAAGTTAAACAAAACCAAAGTCATTTATTTAATTAACTTATTACATGAATTAATCAAAGTTATGTGCTAAATCTGTAGAATCAGTGGTGTCTGGAAGTGCATGGATGCAGGAATATGTACTTTTTAGTGCCGCCAGCGAAGCTTTGCTAATTCAAAGTGAGGAGCATCTGTCATTTCCTGTAATTTCTTCACAATAAATGTCTGTAAAAGCAAGAAAAATGTCCACACTGTGCAGCCCCCAATGCAGGTGGATTCAATAGGATACCACAGGATGCATTGTGGATACCCACCTGCATTGGGAGCTGCACGGTGTGGACGCTTTTCCTTGCTTTTACACATTTAGTTGAATCATACAGAACTACTCTAGTAAAGTGCCAGAATAAAATACAAATATAGAGCTGGAAATGAGCATAATTGATTCTCTTTAATATCACAGCACTAATCGGGCTCCTTTACTGTTCAATTCCACTCATTGCTAGTTCCTCTAGACGAGAGTGTCGGCTTAATGCCCGAGATGTCAATGCATGTGGATGTTCCTCTTTTTTATTTTACTGTCTTCTCCATCTCATACTCTCCCTCTCCCTCTCTCTCTCTCTCTCTCTCTCTCTCTCTCTCTCTCTCTGTTTCTTGCCTCTTTTGCTCCTTCTCTCAGTCTCTTTTTAAATGTGCTGACTCCTCCTGGTTTTGGCCCAGCAGAGAGCTTCTCTAATAGGCCCCAGAGACTTCCCAGCATTCCTTAAATCAAGTGGAAAATTGTTAACTTGGTGTGGGGATAAAGATGTTCTGTCCACTTTAACTTTGTTCCTCCCATTTCCCCCAGCTCTCTCTTTTCTCTCTCTCTCTCTTCTCTCTCTCTCTCTCTCTCTCTCTCTCTCTCTCTCTCTTTCTCTCTCTCTCTCTCTTCCTGTCTTTTTATGAAAATGAGGATGTATGGAGCTGTGGGGAGTTGTTGAGCTTTTATAGTCAATTTCTGCGACACTTTCTGTTTCTCCCGCTGGTAAAGTGCTTCAGCTGTAACTTCTTCTCCAGACTCTGAACTCTAAACTGTGAGCAACGACACATTTTCAGAGGTTTTGTTTTTCATTTGTAACAATTTCTGATTTATGTGACAAACATTATGATCCTTTATCTCTCTACATATCAGGTCGGCTGAATAAGTCATTTTTTTAAGTCCTTTCTTAAAAAAATACTTTGAGTTTTCATCTTCCTTTACTTGCTTTTATCTCCTTTAAATACGGTTTGTCTATTCTTGCTTTCTTCCTACATTTAAACTTTTACTCATCATATTGTTTCTATTTGTTCTCTTTTATAACACAATTATCTTTTGATGATTTGTGTATTTCGCACTTTGCAACTTGTTTTTTTTTTTTAAAGTGCTCAATTAATAAAGTTTATTATCATTATAAAGTTTATAATATATTATGAATTAATCATGTATTTAGGTGTGCAAAAGTTGCTTGTTACATTTCAAAGCTGTTGCACATCACATCACAGTGGACTGTATGGTTATTATGTATTAATAAAGGATATATAAGGGATAAATAAGGGATTAATAAGGGTTTATTGTAGCCTGCTTTAACAGACAGGTGAGACTAAACCACCTTGTGTCTTCATTATAAAACACTAGAACACTTCAGCCTGTGTACTCACCCTATAAACTAATCCTAAAATCATCATTTACTCCATTTTTATAACTTATTATTTTATTCTGATGGCGGTTGGTGCTCCTATCATCTAACAACTGAGTCCATGTGACAGGAAAATGTCTCTAACTGTGATCCTGCTTGTTGTTTCAGGGGTGATTTCTTTACTTTTACCTCTTTCTTTTTTATTTGGAAACGCACACTGTGATGAGTCAAATAGTTTCTGCGTCCTTTACGATTGGTCGAGAGGTTTGCAGCTCCTCCTCCAGTGATGGAGTCGCCATTCATCTGTAGTGTGCAAGAGAAGGAAGGTCTTACATTGATAATAATGTTTTTTAAAGTGCTTTAGGAGCCTTTTGTGTGTAATTTCGGAGCATAATGAGTTAAAATAGTAACATAATTTTAAGTTTAATATCTAAACATCATAATACATTTAAAGTTGTTTATTGCACCTATAAGTTTGGGGACTTTGCCTCATGGTAAAATCCACCCCAGGATATTTTTCTCTATTTTTTCACTATAAATAAACTAAACAGTTATTCGATGAATTGAGAAAATTATTGGCAAATGAATCGTGAATGAAAATACCTGTTAGCTGCAGCACAAGTCATTTTGGGATCTGCAAACTTGTTATAAAAAATATGAATAGATTAAACAGTTTAACAATACACTGTAATATAATAATAATAATAATAATAATAGTGTCATGATTTTGTATAAAACAGGACCTGACTGTGGCGCTCATGTCATGCTCCAAATATAAAACCATGGCCATCATCGACACCACTGGCAGGTCTGATTTGTTGCACAAAATGTTGTGTCAAAACCGCAGGCCTATAAGATGATCCAGAGAAACATTTGACAGCGAGCTGATCCCGGGCCTCCCTGGCACCCAGGGGTGCAGGAACATGGGTGTGAGGGCGGTGAGAGGGGGCTCTGATGGCAAAGAGTCAAGGCTGCTGAGCTCCAGGGAGAGTTTACCAGGACTCCACAGCGTTCCTGGGAAATCGATCTCCAGATCCCCCCCTCTCCCCTCCGCTCACACACACACACACACACACACACACACACACTCACACACTTCCCCCGATACGCACTCTATTTCTGGACCAATCTGCTTCCCAGTACCGCAGTCTTCATCCCCTCCACACGCACATGAACACACACACTCCTCGCAGCCTGCACCCCAGAGTGAATAAAATTAGCTTTTCTGACAGGTGGGAGGGATCGGATCTCGTTGAGAATGAAGCTGCCAATTTACACCCGTATTACACTGTCATACACACTCAGTTGCAAACATGCATGTGAAAGCTCACTCTCTCTCTCTCGTGCACAATGCTTCACCCCCACCACCCCCCCTCCCTCCTCCTCCTCCCCCTCTTCGCCCCCAGAATGACACTAACTGTGACCTACTTGCTCAACTTGCACATTAAAGGACAGAGCGAAGGAACAAAGTGTTAAAAGTAGTAACTAACAGATAGAGGTGGAGGGAATAACACAATATCATGTCACACACACACAAGTGTTGGAGTTATATATGCAGCTGAGATCATTTGGAGCCGTCCCCAAAAACTTTCAACACCGCCGGGGAATAAAAGGATGACGTCTGTTTACTTTCTCTCACTTCGGAGTTCCCCGTAAAGTTTCAGGTTGGAGATCTGGTGACCGTGGAAAATGTGAAAGATGCTCGTCTGTCTTCATCGTGATGTCAGTGAGACTAGTCGGGAGGGGAGATATTCTAGTGGGTTATCATGCAGGGACACTGTGGCTCTGTTGGTTGTGCCAGCTCATGTGAAATGACCTCCAGTATCAAGCCAGCGCTGATTAAACCAATAGAAAATGAACAATAAATGTAATAATATTGATCGAATTGATCACCTGTTGTTTCTATAAACTGCTCCAGCCTGCTTTTCTCAGCTTTATATCATTATAAAGTTCATATATTGGTGAATTTTCTCCTTTTTTTGGCAATTTATAGACTAAAAAATAGACTGATTCATCATTACTTACTATATTTTTGTTACAAATTATGAGGAATGTGGAAATTACTGAACAAATGACTCCCATAAAGATGTAACTGAAGGCTTTATCAAAGTATAAAACTGTTTGTATGAAGAGAAATTAATATTATAACTTGTTTCCTTTGCTCAGGAATCCTTGCTTGCTGCTCCATATTATTTAACTTCTGATTGAAGTGGTTTACAAATGGCCGACACACCTATAAAAACATCATAACATATTATTTTTATTGTGACATGAAGCGTCGTCGAATCAATTTAATTTGTAGGTTTTTTGGAAGCTGCGTTCTTTAACTCCGACTTGATGCTATTTTGCTGATGCAGTTTTTTTTTTGCATTTGGCATTTGCTAGGACTGATTTTCAGACTAATCACCTCATTACATTAAATAATTCTGCAAGTTTTGGCCGTTACGCTGGCTTTCAAAAAAAATAGTTTTATTGGCTTTTTGTTACTTACCGAGCAAAAAAATGTGCTTGTCAAACGTTGTTGAGCTGATACATGCCAAAAAATGTTTAAATGCATCATAATGGGACTGTTTTTGTGGGCAGAACACAAAGATAACACAGATTTCTGATGAGTTTCTAAACTAACTCTACACATAATTCATGTTTCTAGCAGTAGCAGCTATAAAACCTGTTGTTTTGTGTTATTTCTTCCTCTTTGTCTCATCAGTGTAAGAAGAAACACACTCTAGTTTGTCCAGACTTCTCTAAGACCGGTTCCTGTCCACGTGGAGCTCGCTGTAAGCTGCAGCACCGTCAACGAGCTAACAAACGAAGCTCCAACACCTCCACCACCCCGGCCAAGAAAGCTCGCACCAAGGAGCTTTCCAAGAGGTCGGAAGAGATCACACAGATATTCATCTTTATCATTTCATTTGACTCAACTTATAGCTAATAATGTTTCTTTCTCTCTCTCTCTCTCTCTCTCTCTCTCTCTCTCTCTCTCTCTCTCTCTCTCTCTCTCTCTCTCAGGCCTCGCTTGTCTGTCGTCATACCGCCGGGCTCTCCGGCAGCTCCAGGTACGCCCGCCGCCGCCGCCGGCCCTCTGGAGCTGCCGTCCTTTATCTCCCTCTCCAGCTCCCCGGAGGAAGCGGACGCACCGGACACACTGCCAGCAGAGAGCTCACAGGTCAAAGGTAAGTAACCCTAACTCTACATCTGTTTTTAGTTGCATATGTGTCATGTTTTTTATTTGTCTTTAAAGCATAAATGGGAGTGGCACCTGTAATCTTATTATATGTTAAATATAATGATAATAAAGCTTCTTACTTTTACATAAAACAAGCAACACAATATAAACACATAAGCCAATCTGAGAACACCTTCGATGTGGTGATCTGCAGGTCAGAAGACAAACAGACCCTAACCCACATTCATTTGAAAAATAAACCTTTTTTTTAGATGTGTAGTTTGTGTATAAACTTAATAAGATAATAATAATAATAACTGTGGATCATACTGCAGTTTAACATCTACAGAACTTTAACTTTTTAATCCAGTGTTTAGATGGATGTATAGGCCAATAAATAGATTGATGGATGGATGATTGACAGATGACGGATGGATGGATGATGGAGGAATGGATAGACAGATAAATTAATGGAAGCATAGATAGATAGATAGATAGATAGATGGATGGATGGATGGATGGATGGATGGATGGATGGATGGATGGATGGATGGATGGATGGATGGATGGATGGATGGATGGATGGATGGATGGATGGATGGATGGATGGATGGATGGATGGATGGATGGATAGATAGATAGATAGATAGATAGATAGATAGATAGATAGATAGATAGATAGATAGATAGATAGATAGATAGATAGATAGATAGATAGATAGATAGATATTTGACAGATTCAATCGTGACAGAGAACGTCTGACGTTACGTGATGTGAGGTGATAGTCAGACACGTTATAATAAATGATAGAGTATAAATCCAGAAGCCTGATCCTTTAACCTGTCTGATTATCTGTCGACTCAGCATTTAACTAAAATGTTTTAATGGACAGAAACGATGACAAAAACTACAAAAACTAGTCTATAGCTTCTAAAAGTTACAGTCACACTGGGATTTAGTGTAATATAAAGTCACTGTCTGTCTCACTCACACAAACACACACACACACACACACACACACACACACACACACACACACACACACACACACACACACACACACACACACACACACACACCACAAAAAGTCCTGAAAGCTGCAGGGTCAGGTCTCAGTTAGGAGAGGGGACTGAGGGTTTGT
>NC_084977.1:30429293-30504636 GCF_963691925.1 Scomber scombrus | reverse complement strand
CCTGAAAGCTGAGAGGGGACTGAGGGTTGTCTGTAAGTCAGATCTGTAGACTGATGATGATGATGATGGTGATGATGATGATGATGAAGATGAGCAGGGCAGAGAGAGTCATATGAAGATGAAGAGGACAGAGGTAATAATATTTAGGGTTTTGAGGCTGAACGGAGGCACAGCTGAACTCTCTGTTGACAGAGTTGACAGATAGAGGATTAAAAGTGAAGCTGACCCCTGACCCCCCCCCCCCCACCCCCCCCGCCCCCCCTCACCAGCTTCTCCCCACCATACACACACACACACACACACACACACACACAGCATGTAAAAGCTCCTAACACCTGTCTTCAACCTGTTGCACCACTAATGATCTAACATTGTTCAGATTTTCTCTGTTTCTCTCTTTCATGTTATTTTTAAACTGACTTTGAATCAATAATCAAAATTAATCTTCTTTTCATTTTGTACTTATCTTACGATGTCTGTAAAATACATCAGACAAGTTTAATCAAGTCATGAAATATCCTTAAATGAATGAAGATGAATGAAGATCATTAACACAGATCATCAAATGTGTCTAAGAACCTTTTGTTAGATCTTTAGAAAATCTTCATTTAATACATCTGAGATTTAGATTTTTGTTTCTTATGTTTGTTTTTGAGAGTAAATTTGTGTATTTTGTGAGTTTTTAAAATGTTTGGAGTTTTTTACAAAGCATATTTTCACTCTAATATATTTTATCATCACTTTGGTTTTCTTTTCTTTTTTCTCCTCAGTAAAGTTTCTTATCTCTGTAACTTCTAACATTACTAGTTGAATGATAAACATAACATTACACATTTTCCTCTCTCAGCACAAGCTTCTCCTCCCCAGCCTCTAAACTTCAAGATTTTTAATAATTAAACTTCCAGAAAATGGAAAGCGTTTAAATGCAAAAACAATTTCATGGGAAACTTATTTTAAACCCCAAAGATAAACTTTCTCTTAATGTGAGAAATGTTTCACACTCACTTCTTCATTCTTAGGTAATCCTCCTTTCAGAGGTTTATATATAGTCTGCTTTGCTTGGAAACAAGACCCGACCTTTGACCTGACCTGAGTCATCCTGAGTCTGCCCTGAACTTCTAGAGTCACACACGCACACACACACACACACACACACACACACACACACACACACATGAGAGAGAGACCAAACCTTTAATGATAATACTTTTCATATTAATCCATATAATTATTAGTCATTTAAATGTGTATCTACAGGCCAGTATGTACAGGAAATAAACACACACACACACACACACACACACACACACACACACACACACACACAGACACACACACACACACAGACACACACACACACAGAGGCCAATATATACAGTAAATATAAACACTTCTTAACTCTCCAGGTCTTGAAAACACCCAAAAACTGAGAGAAAATGAAAGAGTATAACTTCTCTTTCTTTATATTCTAACATTTCTCTTCCCGTCTCTTCATGTGTTTTTCTCACGCTGTTATTCTACAAACTGTTAGTGAAAGGCAGCCGGCAGCTGACGGGATCAGGTCCAGGATCAAAGGTTGTTAACCAGCCAGAGTTTGTTGAACAGGCAGCGTGAACTCCACCGAGCCAGCTGGCAGTCATCGTGGTTTTCATGTCCTCTGTCCTCCGTCACTCTCACTCACTAATCTTTGACTTTATTTAATTAAATCAAAGGTATAAAGCTTTATAAAACTAAATCTGTTCTTGTACAACACACAGCAAATAAACAGTATTTATTATATAGCTACTTCATTACAGCTGAACTCAATGTGTTTTACATTAAAGTGACATTAAATTATAATAAATAAAATACAAAAATAAACAATTACATCATCACTCCTCAAGCATAAACTCTGCCTGAGTTAAACACACATGTTTAATAATCTGTTAAATGTTTTATTCTTCTGTTTAATCTCTCACACTTATTCCCATCATATGTTCTTTTTAAACATACACTTAAATACACTGTAGGTGGATAAAATATGTAATATTTATCATTCTTTTGTGGTTACACCATTTGACATTTTCAGGAGCATTCAGTCTTTTGGTAAAAAAATGGTGCAAATGTCATTTTAAATGATATAAAACCAACAAAAATACAAAATGTTCATTTTAACAAACCTGATGCTGCTTTTAAAGATATTTTTAAAGATAATTTTGAATTGATCATCTTTAGGTGAGTTGGACAGAAGATGCTTTAAGATCTTATGATGAGCAGTTTTGACTATTTTCTGTTATTTTATTAAACAATAACTTGAAAAGAGGAACACTGATAATGATTAAAACCCTATATTGAAGCTGAGCATGTCTACTGCTTCATTTTACAACGACACACTCACACAGGTGATCCAGTGATGGTTCTCTTCTCTCATCCCTTCACGCTCTTCTGTGCGTTGGCTTTGTGCTCTTTAAGTATCACTAATAACAGTCTGCTTCCTCATTCACACACTGCAGCACCCACAGCCTCATTAAAGCTGGAACTCAGCCAAACAAGCTCCTCTCTTCACTTTGCATAAATTAGCTCAGACGCAATGTATCACTGCCAGAGTACGACCTCACACACACACACACACACACACACACACACACCTTCATTCATCCATCGCCGTCGTCCCGTTCACTTCCTCATTTACTCATCAGCTGAGATGTCATCACTCAGCATTTCAGCAGGACTCAGATGTGTTTTAACACACAGTAGATCAGAGTCAGTCACACACCAGCGAACACACACTTTTCATTTCATTTCTGCCAATACTCTTCTTTTTAATCTTCATCTGCTTTGTTGTTTCCCCCCCCCCCTTTCTTTTTTAAATGTTTCTTTTGTTGTTGTTGTTCTTCCACAGAGAAGAAACTGCAGATCAAGCCTCGGCTGTGATGGAAAACACACGTCGATGTGCCGATTTCTGATCTCCAGGTTTGTCCTGACAGGTCTATCTGTATCTGACTTACTGAATCACTCAGGGCATGAAGTTTATATCTCCTGTATCTATAAACCAGTTTTACATATCAATTTATGTGTTTACAAGACAGGTTTGTTTTATTTTTTCCCTCATCAGGTTTTTTTTTTTTTTGTAAATTTTAAAAAGTATGAATAAAAGATGAACTGTGACAGTCTTCTCAGTGATCTTCATTAGAGTGTATTGAGTGTTTATGGGCTTCGTGTGTGTGTTTCTGTTTTGGTGCGGTGGCGACAGCGGTGTCACTTGACCCCCCCCGAGTGTGTGTTTCAGGCGTGGAGACGAGACACACGTACACAGCGTACAGTGACTTCATCGTTAGTGTGTGTGTGTGTTCTGTGTCTTTAAACCTCTACAGTTTAGATCAGGCATGTCCAAAATATTCTATAAAGGGTCGTGCACCTGCAGGTTTTTGTTCCAACCAATCAAGAGCACATATGAATCAACCAATCAGCTGCTGTGCTGCTGCCTTGTGTCTGAATAGTTTGGACATTGTTGGTTTAGATCACACAAACTCAAATGTTAATATGAATGAAGAATCCATAAAATCCTCTTTGGGCCGTCAGCTTTTTGTGTCCAAAAGGCCACAACTCAGTGTAACGCCCCCTATCTGATTCCATAAGAACTGCAGCTCCATTTGCAGCTTTAAAATGAACATGAAAACACGACTAAAAGATTCTCTGCTCCAGTGGTGTGCACAAAGGGGGGGGGGAGTTGTGGCCCAATTGTTGAAAAACGTGTGCTAAACTGCCCTCTTAGGTGGCAAAAACGTGAGCTAAAGTTCCCTCTAGAGTGGCGAGAACGCGCTGTATGTTTCCCCCTTTTTTTCTTTTCGCCCCCGCCCTTCAAAAAGTCTGTGCACGCCACTGCTCTGCTCTTGTGTGTGTGTGTGTGTGTGTGTGTGTGTGTGTGTGTGTGTGTGTGTGTGTGTGTGTGTGTGTGTGTGTGTGTGTGTGTGTGTGTGTGTGTGTGTGTAATTATGTCATGTTTTACTTGTGACCTGCCAAACGACCGCAGATGTAAATTAGTTTTAAGCTAACTCTGGTACAAATACATCAAAAGGCAACATTTATGGTCCCTTTATATTTTTCTCACCTTCCACAGTAAAGTCCTTTTCAGACAGGATTAACATGACAGAGGGAAGTTGGGGACTAAAATATTCTCTGTGCTCCTCAGTAATTTATCATTTTAGAGAGAACAGAACAGAAAACAACTTTATTGTTCATCAGGGTGAAAAAATGTCCCTTTGACTTTTCTTCAAATTACAAAGCAGGGCAATAACACACAACCTACACAACAAGCAACATGGCTCAGTGATCAGAATATCAGAGGTTTGATTCCCGGCTCCTCCGGTCCACATGTCGATGTTTTCTTGGGTAAGATACTGAACCCCAAAACTGCTCCCATCAGTGTATGAATGTGTGTGTGAATGGTTGAATGTGACATGTAGTGTAAAAGTGTTTTGAGTGGTTGAAATAGAAGTAGAGTCCATTTATAGTTTAACTTATAGAACAAATGCAACAACAAGGCACTGTGATGCAATAATGTTTATTGCACTTTAAATAAAAGACATGATCTGTGTCCTAAATCACTCTGTTTACTATACACTGCTCTACATTTAACCTCTGACATTTCATTTGAGTGTCTGAATGTGTAAATATCTCCTCTGTATCTTAAAGATGTGACCTTCTTTGTAATCATAAACATGTTCATCAGTACCTATAGTTTAACCCTCCTGTCGCCCTCCCGGGTCAAATTGACCCCATCTCTTTTCACTGTTCCTTCCTTCCCTCTTTCTTAAATTGTTCCTTCGTTCTTCCCTTCCTTCCCTCTTTCTTTGCTCCCTCCTCCTTCCATACTTCTTTCCTCACTTCCTTCCATTCTTCCTTTCTTCCTTCCTTCCTTCCTTCCTTTCCTTCCTTCCTTCTTCTTCCTTTCCTTCATCCTTTCCTTCCTTCCTTCCTTCCTTCCTTCTTCCCTCCCTCCCTCCCTCCTTACTCCTTTCCTTCCTTCCCCCCTTCTCTCCTTACTTCCCTCCTCTTTTCCTCCTTTCCTTCCTTCCTTCCTCCCTCCTTACTCCTTTCCTTCATTCCTTCCTTCCATCCTCCTTTCCTCCTTTCCTCCCTCCCTCCTTATTCCTTTCCTTTCCTTCCTTCCTTCCTTCCTTCCTTCCTTCCTTCCTTCCTTCCTCCTTTCATCCCTCCCTCCCTCCTTACTCCTTTCCTTCATTCCTTCCTTCCATCCTCCTTTCCTCCTTTCCTCCCTCCCTCCTTATTCCTTTCCTTCCTTCCTTCCTTCCTTCCTTCCTTCCTTCCTTCCTTCCTTCCTCCTTTCATCCCTCCCTCCCTCCTTACTCCTTTCCTTCATTCCTTCCTTCCATCCTCCTTACTCCTTTCCTTCCTTCCTTCTGTCCTCCTTTCCTCCTCCCTTCCTCCTGTCCTTCCTTGACCCGAGGACAACAGGAGGGTTAATGACACATTTTAACAGATTACAGTTACATTGGTTGTGCAGAGCAGCAGGTGAAGCAAAGGATGCTGGGAGAACTTATCTCAGACATCTGCTGATAAAACTATTAATAACTATTAATATGCTGTTTGTGAGTATAAGTGTGTTTGTGTGTTGACTGCAGAGACTCATATTTACAACATTAATACGCTCTTTAAATGAAGTGTTGTCACTGCGACAAACATGCAGCGTGACACAGGGGAGCACAACATGAACACACACACACACACACACACACACACACACACACACATATATGTATAAAAATAGTGTATATATACAGTGACACACCTGCCACCCTGTTAGTAAGATAAAACCCTCCCAGCAGATCACTGAAACACTCCTCTGTGTGTGTGTGTGTGTGTGTGTGT
Organism: Scomber scombrus; assembly: GCF_963691925.1. Lineage (NCBI taxonomy): Eukaryota > Metazoa > Chordata > Actinopteri > Scombriformes > Scombridae > Scomber > Scomber scombrus. Next base: position 30,498,765 of record NC_084977.1, on the reverse strand, counting down.
GTGTGTGTGTGTGTGTGTGTGTGTGTGTGTGTGTGTGTGTGTGTGTGTGTGTGTGTGTGTGTGTGTGTGTGTGTGTGTGTGTGTGTGTGTGTGTGTGTGTGTGTGTGTGTGTGTTTGGATTAAGTGTCCAAAGATAACATTCCTCAGAGCGTGTCCATTAAAAAAATAACACATGCACATAGATTAATAAAATACACACCTGTCTTCTTTATATTGAGACATTTTTTTCTAAATATTTGCCGTCCACACTGACAAACTAAACAGTTTTATTATGTTAAATCTCAACTAACATTGTTATTATGGCCATGATTTTATAGCTTATGATGAAAAGACCATTCTGCTAAAGTTAGAAGGTTATTTTAATATTTTAACCCTCCTGTTGTCCTCAGGTCAAGGAAGGAAGGAAGGAAGGAAGGGAGGAGGAAAGAAGGAAGGAAGGAAGGAAGGAAAGGAGTAAGGAGGGAGGGAGGGAGGAAAAGAGGAAGGACATAAGGAGAGAAGGAAGTGATGAAGGAAGGATCAACGAACAAAGGAAGGGAGGAAAGAAGGAAGGAAGGAATGAGGAAGGAAGGAAAGGAGTAAGGAGGGAGGGAGGGAGGAAAAAAGGAAGGAAGTAAGGAGAGAAGGAAGGGATGAAGGAAAGGAGGAAGGAAGGAAGTGAGGAAAGAAGTATGGAAGAAGGAGGGAGCAAAGAAAAAAGGAAGGAGGGGAAGAACGAAGGAAGTCAAAAGAGATTGGGTCAATTTGACCCGGGAGGACAACAGGAGGGTTAATGTCTCCTCTGTCTGTTTGGCTCGTGTATCTGTGCAGTCGGACACAGAACCATACTGATGCATTTGATGATGTAGACTTTAAACAGCGGAGGTCAGTGTGTGCGTGTGTGTGTGCAGTGTTATAATAAGTTGTTGGTGTTTTAACATGTTTTTAGTTGGTTTGTTGACAGATTCTTTAGGATAAATTTCTTGGTTTTGGTCTTTTTTAATGTTATTTCTTAAGATTCTTTACAACATTTCAGTGAGAACAGCTGTATCGTGTTATTGGCTGAGACAAGAGTCAGGTGGTCGTCTTAGTCTGTGCAAGTAGACGAACACACATCAGCTTCTTTCCAAAAACGCACAAAATGTGACTGATGTTTTTAAATGCATCCGGTTAATGGAGCATTTATTTAACCCTCCTGTTGTCCTCGAGTCAAGGAAGGAAGGAAGGAAGGGAGGGAGGGAGGGAGGAAAGAAGGAAGGAAGGGAGAAAGGAGTGAGGAAAGAAAGAGAGAAGGAAGGAGGGAGGGAGAAAGGAAAAGAGGAAGGGAGGAAGGAAGCTAAGAGGGAGGAAAGAAAGAGAAGGAGGGAGGGAGGAGAGAAGAAAGACAGGAAGGAAAGAAGGAGGGAGGGAGGAAGGATGGACAGAAGGAAGGAAGGAAGGGAGGAAAGAAGGAACAGTCAAAACAGACTGGATCAATTTGACCCAGGAGGACGACACAAAGGTTAAAGGAAAACTAATCACCAGTTTTACACATCATAGTCTGATTCCACGTGACAACCCCGACCAAGTTCAGAGGTCGTTAGGAAAGAAGCTCAAGAAATTATCAATCGTAGTTTCAGAAGCTCTGTGTGTGACGCTGGCTCATGTGTTCCAAGAAGAAAAAGAAAAGAAGGACAAAATGACTGTGGACCTGTTCCTGGATGAAGAAGACAGGATGGACTCTCAATCCTTTAAAGAGAATACGAGTCAAGAACATTACAGACATGCAGCGTCCCTTCTTTGTTTCTCCATGCTTACATACGTCCACCAGAGAGCTTTCTGTACTGGTCAACATCAGGAAACACGTTGTAGGAGACGTTTAACTAGAGAAAGAAATGCAAAAACGTCTTGACAGGCTTGACTTTTCATCGGGGAGTCACAAGGTCCCAGACGCCATGTTGCTTTTCTTCTATTATGTCACACTACGAAGCCTGATCATCATTCCAGATGTTCACTTTCAGGCCCGAAGCAGTCAGCTACAACAAGATTGTGTCAAAAGTAGGCTGCATTTGTTGTCTGATTTGCTGCTTGTAGCATAATTCACTCGAATCGTTGACCAAGCTGATAGCTGTTTGGTTGCATTGTGGGTAATGTAGGCTGAAGGTTTTCACTTGGAAGAAGAATGTTTGGACTAAAAAAAGACGATATCTCTGATTCTGCTGCTTTGATTTTAATCATTTTTTTTAATAACTGACCATCGTGAGTCTGACAGTGGTGTAGGAGAACCAAGAAATCAGTGGAGTGCTTCTTAAGAACATGCAAGGAAGATAAAAACTCAGTGGAAAAGATGCATTTCCTGATTTAACATCAGTGTGAATCTGACCTCAAACAGAGAAGATTTTGCACCAACTTGTAAAACTTTGGTACTTTGGACTCACCCCCAGTTAAACTGCATTGAGTCAGGATGCATATTTGTGTGTGTGTGTGTGTGTGTGTGTGTGTGTGTGTCCATGTGTCCGTGTGTGTGTGTGACCGTTTAACTCGGTTCTCTCTCAGATGTATTGACAGCAGCGCGTGGAGATGGAGAGCTCGACATGTTTCTCAGAAAAGGAAGGAGACAGGGAGCCATCACTCTTCTCTTCTCACCACGGTGTTTTTTCTTACCCCTCCTTCCTCCTCCTTCCTCCTCCTCCTCCTCCTCACCCACGTCGCTCCTCTCCTGCGCTGAAGACGTAAAGTGCCTTAGACAGATGTCTGCTGCCTCTTGTCTAAAACCCTCAACGTGAGCTGCTGAGCTCGGCAAACTCTAATTAAGATCAATATTTCAATTTTTAGTAAAAGCGCACGAGACGGAGAGAAGACAGAGGGAGAGAAATCATCCGTCCACAGAGACAAAAAGAAAGGTCAACTGTGATTCTTCATACTGTGTGTGTGTGTGTGTGTGTGTGTGTGTGTGTGTGTGTGTGTGTGTGTGTGTGTGTGTGGTTGTTGTGTGGGTGTGAAAGTGTCAAATATTCTCCTTTCATTCTCTAAGGTTTCTCTTTAAGTTTTACTTCCTCTAAAGGAAAAAAAACATGTTTATTACAACTTGGATGGATCTTATTCTCACATGTTAGCTCCTCCTCATACAGTAGTTTCACTTTATTAACCTTTACATACTGTTCAGGGTCAAATTTCTCCCGTGTTTACATTTGAGAGCTGTAAAAACACAATATACACGTTTTTATTAGCTGGACTTTTCCTAATGTGAACCACAGTTTACAAAAATAGAAATAAAATGCATTATTCTTTTTTATTTCTCTGCAGCTGAGACACATTTTTATATATGCAAATGTACAAAATTAGACTTTTGTTCATGATCAAAACTCAATAATCAGCAGTCAAACATGTTGTATGCATCATATTCTATAAAATGGATTAATTAAACATGTATTATTGGTGAATTTATGAATGTGAATTGGGGTAGAGACTAATTATGAGTCAGAATATGAACAGTATGTAAAGGGTTAAAGGAGACATAATGTGCTTTTGTCCATTTCTGTCATTTATATATTGGTATTTATGGTGTTAAACACAGTTAGAAGGTCCAAAACTTCAAAAAAATCAGGCTTCAACCTGCTCTGAAGTTTGCATAGTTACCTCACAAACAAACAAACAGTCGTCCTCTCTGTAGCTTTTGTTGCTCAGGTTGCTCCGTAGGTTGTTTGCGTTGCTCACCCACGTACTCAGGATCCCACGCTGCCTCCAACATGTTCCGATGTATTAGAGAAGTTTCCATTTCGCGTGATTAACAAAGAAAAAAGAAGTGAAATCTTACAGATAAAATGTTTTTCATGTGATCTCAAGAATAAAAAAGTTGTTTTTTTTTAACTGGAAATCATGTAAAAACCTTCCAATAGAGCCCAGGAATAGAAATGAGGACCTGAAAATGTGCACGATGCATCTCCTTTTAAAGGAACAATATGACATGTTTTGAGGGAAATCTGCTTATTCTCTTTCTTTCTTCCAAAGAGTAAACAATGAGAAGATGGATACCACTTTCTGAAGCTACAGCCAGCTGCCGGTTATCTTAATGACAGAAAACTGGCTTCGTCCAAAAGTAACATCACCTCTAGAAAGTTTGTGGTAGACGAACACGTCCAGAGTAAGAAGAAGAGATTTAATAGGACCACAAGAGGCATTTTGAGCTGAATTTGTCTGAAGAAGAGCATTGCATCATATTAAATCTACCTGCATTGTATCATATTAAATCTACCTGCATTGCATCATATTAAATCTACCTGCATTGTATCATATTAAATCTACCTGCATTGGGAGCTGCAGTATGTTGTTGCTTTTAACAACACCTCAAGAGAAATGATTATTAAAATAAAACAACAGTGACGTGCTGTGAGTGAGAGAGTAGATATTAGGCCCTGGTTCCACTGCAAGAACTTCGGGGTAATTTTAGCCCCCGCCTCTGGGTTTGTACTCCGTGTGGCCCCGAAGAATTCCTGGATGGGGCTTGAGTTTTACTCGGTGCTGATTGGGTAAACTCAAAGCGGGATGTGGCAGAAGAAGAAGATCAGAAGTAGAAAGTGTCGACGAACACGAACCCAGGAACCAGCTCAGCTCCTTCCATGTTTGTCGATTTCTTTGTTATGCTTTCGGTCCGTCGCCTCGGTGACGTCGCGGTCAGAGTCCAGTGGATCCTATCAAGATCTCGACTCTGCTATGGAGACACAACGGCCTAGAGGAACGAGTGAGAGGACGTTCCTGTAAAGTTCCCGCCTCTTAAATTTTACTTCCTTAGTGGAAACGAGGCCATTGCTTCAAGTTCAGAGTCACAGTTCACCTGAATCTCTCCTCCATGTTCCCCTCATCTTTTCATCCACCATCTCAAATAAAGTGAGTTATTTTCACCTCTTTCACACTGATTGTGTTATAAATCAGCGCAGCTTTTTGATGAATGTCTCTCTCTTGTTTTAGCTCATAAGAATTCATGTTCTCGCAAGATTTCGGCGATTGTCCAGTGATGTGATTACCTCATCGTCTACCTATGTGTCCAATGTGTTGTCTGTCTGCTTCCTATTTTTCAGCATGTATTGAAACTTTTAAAAAATCTGTCACCATGTGTGGTTTGTCCAGTCTTTGTAGGTTCACTGAGTCCCAGCTTTTACGAACGTCACCATGTTTCTCTAAATCTCAGCCATCACTAAAGCAAAAGGTGAGTACGATGTCACGGAGACGAACGCTGTGAGTTGTAATAAAGCACAACACACATCCTCTATAAACTTTAAAGTTTTTTCCTCCTTTCAGCTTCACATCCTGTGTTGTCACATTTTCTGCTTCTTTAACAGCACAAACCCTCTCATCTCATCTCACAGGTCAACAAACATCATTTCTATACAAGCGAGGCCTCCTACATGTGGCGAAACTCCTGATTTTTCAAACTAAGCCTCCTCCTGTTATAACTTCACTACCATGCACACACACACACACACACACACACACACACACACACATACATACACACATACATACACACACACCCCCTGTACAATTAAAGCTGATTCCTCTGGAACAGCATTAGTGACTTAACGCCGGTGACAAAAACCCCCCTCCAGGCCTCAGATAACCCTGAGCCACCTCCTTGGAGCCGGTCTCTGGATGCGTTGGCTACCTTGGCTCAAAGCTCGCCTCGTGGCCGGCTCAAAGCGCGCCCGTCGATCCTCCACCTTGCTGATGTCCGTTTTGCTTAAATCGGTAGAACTGCACTTGCAAGCGAAGTCCCAATATGCAAAGGCACAATGAAAACCCTGACTTCAAAAATTTATGTCTCAAGCCCTCGGCCGCAGACACTCCCCTTCCCCTGACAATGAATGGACCACAGCAGATCTTCTTAAATGTGCCATTTCAATGCAGACTGCTTAGCTTGGCGTTTGAAGGGGCCAGCTCCTGCTTATTTGATAAAAAAGAAAAAAGAAAAAAAAACCTCTCTCTTAAAGACTTAGCACACCTAAACTTAAAATACCTTGATATGATTTCCCGTCCCTTCATCTCTTACTCTTCTTTTCATCCTCGCCAGCAGATTTGAGGGGTGAGCTGCTGGTGGTGGTGATGATGGGAGGAGGAGGAGGAAGAGGAGGAGGAGGAAGGTGGTGGTGTATTTCATGGCCAGCTCGGACTGGGAAGTGAAGCTCAGCAGTTGTGTAAGGTGTTCCTGTTCACATCTGACCAAGTCAAACTTACTGCCACCTGTTTTTTTCCTCTTTTTCCCCCGCTGATCGGCACTTTATGCCGGCTGATATATCACTCAGATACCGGTGTGTGTGTGTGTGCGCGCGCGCGTGGATGGGACTCCGGGGGGCGGACGCTGCAGAAAAGGCTAAACGGGTCAGGTGCATTGGTGTCCCGGTATATAAGTCCTGCTCCCTTGGTACTTATCACCGGTATCGACATCCTGCTCAACCCCTCTGCTCTGATTTGCTTACCACCACCACCCCTCCATCTGCACCCCCCCAAGAAAAGACATATGTGTCCCGATAAATGGAGGTGCGCGCGCTCACGACGGGGCTTAATTATACGTCGATGCGCGCAGATGAGTCTAGGGATGCAATTTGTGGTTAATTGCGAATGAAAAGCCTGTAGACCACCATCCAAAGGACTATCCAATCATACTTAACCCCGCGCGGGCAGCCACGCAGCCACGGGCCTCCTCACTGCCTCGCGGAAATGCAGGGATTGATTTTTTTTGGCAGAGGGGCGCGCGGGCCTCAAAATCGATGAGTGATTGATAGATTTGGTGGTTTGTGGTGTCAGAGGAATCCTCAGGCTCCCTCAAGAGACGCAGATGAGTGAAGGAGACAGAATGAGCTCTTTTTAATAAAGCTAATAAGAAGGAAGGGTTTCATTTTTCTTCACTATTTTATCATTTATAGAGATAGATAGACTTAACCCTTTATAGAGCACTCATTGAAATACTTAGAAACTCAACATTTAAACCCTATACAGAGTTATTTGGGGGATATTACATGACTTTTTTCTAAATGTTTCATTTTTATGTTGCAAATCAAAGTCAATGAAGTTACCATATATGGTTCATTGCTGGTCTAAGGTAAAACATTTTCCAAAAAGTCTATATATAAAAAATCCAACCCCACAGAGAGGCATGTGGAGGCAATTTTGGATGTTTATGGAAGTTACCAAATATAGTTAATCGCCCCATAAAGGGTTAATTTATCCCAAATAGGGAAATTCTTGTGTTATAGCAGCAGTAAATACACATATTTAACACTAGAAGAGAGAAATATATAGTATATATAGAACAATAAAAAGCTCAATACAAGACTATCAGAAAGAAACTTAAGCATACACTATACATATAAAGTATAAATATAAGCATAGGATAACATACTATATACATTAGACACGTGTGCAAAGCTGTTGAAGCTTTTAAAGCTGCAATGAAATATGAGAGTATGAGTATATATAGTAAAGTTACAGAGTGAAGTTGGGTTGAGCGAGAAACTATAAAGATGAGATGAGGAGTTGAAGAGACTTTTTGCTTTCGGGCAGGACAGATTTCTTGTATCGGCTCTTGTGACGATGAATCTGAAGCAGTCTGTGAGTCCAGTGAAGGTGTTGGTTTATGGAGAGGATGGTCAGGATTATCTATACTGGAGAACAGTTTGCTCAGTGTCTTCTCCACTCCACCTCACATTCAAAGGTGTCTGGTTTGCAGCCGATTACGGAGCCAACCTTCTTTATTAAATCAGTTTATTAAGTTTATAAAGTCTGCTGGTGTTTCAGGCTCCAGTGCTGCTGCTGCTCAACATCTTGCTGCACACATAGAAGGATCTCAGCTTCCTCTGCTCATCTCCTTCTTATATATACTCTCCACTCTGATGTTCATGTGGATGCAGGTACTTGCAGTCCTCCTCTTCCCCCCCGAATCAGACCACTACCTCCCTGGTTTTACCCACATTCAGAAGCAGCATCTACTCCTCCTCCTGCACAACACATACACACCAAACACAAATAAAAGAGTTTAATAACATTTAATCTGTACCTGCACAGTTGCACCAAGATCATGCACAGAATCAATGCAGTTCAATCTGACACAGTGTTTGTTTACATGTCTATTTTTAATCATAATTGCTGCACATAACTATTCTTTTTTATCCTTTATTATATGCATAACTGTATATCTTTATTTATTTATTGTTTCACCCTCATGTGCATTCTGTTAAACACATTCATAGCTATCTAATCAGACTCTGTGACCAATAAACTTGATTCAGATTTAACTGTAACCTCAGTTTTTGAGGGGTCAAAAGGTGGAAATTTGAATAAATGGATTGGTCATAAAAAAATCCAGGTAATCTCAGAGAAATCAATCTTACATTTATGGATAAATCACTGAAAATGTTCCAGTATAGAAAATGAAATACTGCATGAATTTATATGATTCATTTTTGCATAAATAAGCTGCAGCAACATCAGTTCTAACAGGCCTGCATGAGAATTATGGCGATTAAAAAGTTGTATCAGATTTTTTCTTTAATATATAATAATAATATATAAGTGTAATAACAATAATAACAGGAGACCAATACGTGTCTGGAATAGACTCACTGTTTTTGTTCCTGTGAAACTAAATGGATACCAGGATATGCACTAAAACATCAATTAACAACTTGGAAGTCATTTTCCTTCCCTGTGAAATGTGAACACGCGCAGCCTCGTTACATAACATGACTACTCGGTTCTGGACCGGTGTAAAAGTGTTTTGCTGTTCCGAGTAAACATTTTTCTCTGAGAAAGTCGCGGAGCTCTCGTCTTACCTTCTCCGCTCCGCCGTGCAGTAGCATCTGCTCGGTCACTAGAGGGGGGGATCTGCTGCACCTGTTCCCCCTCTGTGCGTTCCTGCTCCCTTCGGCTGCGCTCGGCTCTTTCCGGCACCGGTATCCCCCCCCCCTCTCCACCCCCACCCCTACTCTGCCACGGCTCTTGCTCTGCTATAGGACAATGCAAATGCTCCGCTGTGATCTCCTCCCATTGGCCCGTCACACCTCTGTGTGGGAGGGCCACGCTGTCTTTATAAGTGCAGATTGCCTTGCAGCGCCTCAGTGACACTGCGTGGTTGCACCGTGAAGCTCTTGGACACAAACTCTGAGGGGCTGATCAGAGTAGAGAGAGGAAAACCAACTGGAATTTATCACCTCTTGCATAATAACACACACACACACACATACACACACACAGAGTCAACACGTAAGGTCAACAGAGAGCCGTGGGGTGAGAGGTGACAGCACTGTGGGGACCGAAGCTGTAAGTAGACGCTGCTGCTGCTGCTTGAATTATAAATCTGGACTGACCACAACAACAGAGGACCAGACTCTCCTGTCCATCCAAGCAGGAGGTGTTATCTGCAACTTTGACAACTTGTGCACGTGCCATTCCGTTTTTTGGATACTTTTGGACTTTATTTAATTTAATTTTTTTGATATTTTTTTTTATTATTGGCACACCTTTAATTGACACACTATCTGTCTCATTTTGACTGTGTGAGAAACTTTTATACCGGGCCATGCTGCAGTGACGTGGGACTTCACGATCAAGTTGCCAACAGCGGGAGGGCGAAGAAGGATGCTTGGAAAATATTTATAACACACACACACACATATATACACACACACACACACCCAGAGCGCGCGCGGAGCAGGAGACGAAATCTTTTTCGTGTTACTTGATCGAGCAGAACCGAGGACACTAAATCACAGGGAGGCAAGTGGGCTGCAGAGGTGAAGCGAGGACAAGACAGGTTGGTGTCTCCAAATTCACCGGGCTCGAGTTTCAGCCGCCCCGGGGGCTCCTGGTAGGCTATTAAAGCGTGCATTTGACCTGGGATAAGTTGTCAACAAGAGCAGCGAGCGGAGGCAAACTGGCAGGTGTACAAGTTCATTTACATGCATACGTATATTCACGCCACTATATATAGAAGTTGACTTAGGGACGAACAGCCTTAATAAGTTTCTCCACCCACCCGCCGGCCCTGCAGCAGCCCCCACGCACCGGGCGTGTGCGTGTGTCTATATATACACCACACAGTCTTTTATTCCTCTCCGCAATCTGTATCCGAGAGGGCTGCCGGCCGTCGGTTTGGCTGTGAGGGCAGGAGTAGTCGCATGGACTGACATGGCAACCGACCTCGCCATGAGCGCAGAGCTGCCCAACAGCCCTCTGGCCATTGAGTACGTTAACGACTTTGACCTGATGAAGTTTGAGGTGAAGAAAGAGCCACCGGAGGCCGATCGCTACTGCCACCGGCTCCCGTCCGGTTCTCTGTCCTCCACCCCGATAAGCACACCTTGCTCCTCCGTGCCTTCCTCGCCGAGCTTTTGCGCACCGAGTCCCGGAGCGCAACCCAACCAGAGTCTCCCCAACGGCGTCACCAGCAGCGGGAGCAGCAACAACAGCAGTGGCAACAACAATCACAGCAACGGGGGCAAACCTCAGCTGGAGGATCTGTACTGGATCCCCAGCTACCAGCACCACATCAACCCAGAGGCGCTCAACCTGACCCCGGAGGACGCAGTGGAGGCCCTCATCGGTAACGCACACCACCATCACCACCAAGCTTACGAGGGCTTCAGAGGGCAGCAGTACGTCGGGGAGGATCTGTCCACGGCCTCGGCGGCGCACCATCACCCGGGCCATCACCACCACCACCATCACCACCACCACGGCCACCACCACGCCCGCCTGGAGGACCGCTTCTCGGACGAGCAGCTGGTGAGCATGACGGTGCGGGAGCTGAACCGGCAGCTGCGGGGCTTCAGCAAGGAGGAGGTGATCCGCCTCAAGCAGAAGAGACGCACCCTGAAGAACCGGGGCTACGCGCAGTCCTGCCGCTTCAAGCGAGTGCAGCAGAGGCACATGCTGGAGACGGAGAAGTGCACCCTGCAGAGCCAGGTGGAGCAGCTGAAGCAGGACGTGGCTCGCCTCGCCAAGGAGAGGGATCTTTACAAGGAGAAGTATGAGAAGCTGGCCAGCCGGACCTACAATGCCGGTGGACCCGCAAACACGAGAGATCCGTCCGGGAAACAGGCCAACACCGAGTTCTTCATGTGAGAGACTGAACCATAGACTCAGAATCCCCCCTCTTCCTCCTCCTCTTCATCCCTTCTCCTCCTGCCCTCCACCTTAAAACATCCTTGTAACAATTAATTTATATTTTTCAGCGTTTGTATTTTGTTTACAGTTATTCCCTCGAGACAGAAAAAAAAGACTTTTAAAAGAGAGAAAAAAAACATCTTAACAAGTGAGCGTTATAGATGCGCACAAAAATAATCCTTGTGCGCATTTTGAGTCTTAAAAAAGATGTTTTGTGTAAACTTCTGTTTTTCGCCCACAACAAGCTGTCTGTCATGTTGTGATTTTGAAGGCACATGGGATCACTTATAAGCCTGCAGACTGTTGTTGTTTTCTCTGGTGCAGCAGAACCTGGTCAGAAGTCTTACTGAACCAAACCTGACATTTAACATGACTGTCTTAATTCAGAGAGTGACTTTTGTCTTAAACTTGGGAGGGTTGGGGGTTGATTTTTCTTTTTCTTTTCTTTATTTCTTCTTTTTTTTTTTTTTTAAAGAATCTGATTGGACTGAAATAGAAGCAGGAAAAAAAGCAATACACCGCCTCTCCTTTTTTTTTTTTGTGGCTCCAGAAAGCTCAACGGACTGTTTCTTTTTGTGTGTGTGTGTGTGTGTGTGTGTGCGCGTGTGTGTGTGAGGGGGAAAAAAGAGAGAGACGGTCTGTGATGCAGAGAAGAGACAATTTCAATATTGCAAGTCTATAGTGTCCCATCCCCCTATTTGCAACCCTGCATGCAGGACATGTATGGTAACCTCCAGCCATCTCCCCCCCCCCCAAGAATCCTTCCACATGTATGGAAAGCATGGCCCATGGTTCGCTTCTCCTCCTCTTCCTCCTTCTTCCTCTTCCTCCTCCTCTGCCATCAGTAAGGCCTGGGTATGCTTCAAAATAAAAATGGAAAAAATGGACACAAAAAGTTCCCCATTTCCCTCATAAAGACTCGGAGAAGGTGCAAGGACTGCAGACAATACATGCAAAAAAAACAAAAAAAACAATCTGCTCTTAACTGCGATAAATGGATGCGTCTTTAACTGCTATTTTCAATCAATTTTTCTATTGTTTTAAAAAAGAAAAAGGGAAAAAAAAACCACGACAAAAAGAGATTATCTGAGCCAGATTTTAGACTATGTATTTATTTCCACCTGTACATAATGTGTAGAGAACAACAAAACAGTTACATGTGTTATTTTACCTTCTCTCTTTTTAAAAAGGAAAAACAATGCTTTTGTTGCTTGGATTATTCGAAATGTCTTAATACAAAAAAAAAAAATGTTTGTATGTTACAGCATGCAAATCGTCTATGGTATCCTCCTCTTCCTCATCCTCCTCTTCCTCCTACTGAACATGTGTAATGTCAAAGGCAAGCCTATACTGCACTAAGAAGAGATCAAACTAGACAAACGTTTTGTTTTCTACTTCATATAGGACCTTTGATCTGTTTCTCTCTCTCTCTTTCTCTCTCTCTCTCTCTCTCTCTCTCTCTCTCTCTCTCTCTCTCTCTCTCTCTCTCTCTCTTTCGAAAAACCTGGATGTAAATTTGATGAGGTGAGAGCCTCATTTTATTAGATGGACAAGGACTGCATTCGCTGCTAAAACTCTATGCACCAACCTGATGATTAAAAAAAGACTTTGTTTTCATGATTAGGCTATATCTGTTTTTTACTTTTAAATATTTGTAGATTTTTTTTCCTCTTTCTTTTCTTTTTCTGGGGCCTGCGGGTGTTTTTTTTTTTCTTTTTTCTTCTGCAGCCCGGTGTCTTAATATAAGATGTTGTGTCTTGATGATGATGATGATGATGAAGGATGCTTTGATTGTGTTGCAAAGAGAAAGAGAAAGAGTTCAGCCCTCTTTTTTAACTCGGTGGTAGAGCTTTTTACTGTTCTTGGAGTAAAACTCGATGCATTCATTCTGTCAAACAAAAGAAAGAAATCCCTGGTTCGTGTGTTTTTTTCCTGCTGCCTAGATATATGTGCAATATTGTGCAGAAGTGTCCGATGTTCAGCTTAAAAAACCTGTTGGATGGTGGGAAACGTGCAGGAAGAAGATCGATTCAATTAAATGAAATGACACCGAATAACAGCTAGGAGAAAAAAAAGCGAAATAAATGTGAAATTAAATGCAGTTTAGCTTCTATTTTAACGCGATGCAAACAACATTTAAAGAAGTATTTCTTGCCACACATCAACAAATTAATCCTTTTTTTTAAAAATTGAGGCGACCAATAATTTCCTCCTCTTTGTAACTTCCTTCGTTTTAATCTGATTTTTTATTTTTTTTTATTTTTATGTGATGCAACCTGACATTTTTTAAGTGATTTGACCCTCAATAAATAAACAAACACTGCGATGATGAAAATGGAGATTTAAATTCAATTATAAATACAAAAAAAAACAAACCCGAAAGCAAACTTCTGCACAGTGCTGTTAATGTATATCTGTACATATAATTTCTATATTTATTCAATGAACGTGTCCTAACGTGTCAACAAGTGAAAAACCTTACAAAGTGGAAAACGTTGTTGAGAATCTTGTTTTCATAATGTTTAATAAAAAGTTCTGTCCCAAAAAAAACAAAAAAACAACCTCCACATCTGTCAGACTGCTGCCCTCATTGTTACAGACAGGAAATAGAAATGATAAATGATTTAAAGCCTGTGAGTTTATATAAGATAAGAACGTCATACATGTGGTTTACCCTGGTTTGATCACAGCTGTGTGTGTGTGTGTGTGTGTGTGTGTGTGTGTGTGTGTGTGTGTGTGTGTGTGTGTGTGTGTGTGTGTGTGTGTGTGTGTGTGTGTGTGTGTGTGTGTGTGTGTGTGTGTGTGTAAAAAAAGACTAAATGAACAATAATTCAAATGAAATCGCTAAATATGAAGATCTATAAAACATAATTTAATAGCAGGCTAAATAATGAAGCTCATATCCGTCATGTGTAGAAGATGAATTGACTAAGAAACATTTATTACTATGAATAAAAATACAAAAAGGCCTGTTAATAGGGTTTAAAATATATAAAAAACATGATATACATTTGATTGAATGCCGATTATAAAGGAAAATCTGATTCAATATTTTTTATTTTGTTGAGAAAACAACTTTTTTTTAAAATATGTTATAATGTAATAATAAGGACAATTATCATTATTCTCACTTTGCTTAAAATTGCAACAAAAAAATATGATTTATGTATTTTTGCGAGTTTTTATTCTGTGATAATTCAGAGAAATGTCGCTCAGCTGTGAGATGAGATGACAGAGAGGAAGCTGCGGTATGTTTGGATGTTTGTGTCGCGCGCGAAGCTCGAGGCTGATGGAGCCGATGTAGAGTGCAGCATGTTGGGCACGAGGCTGCTCTGATCTCCGAGGACATCACAGCACAGATTTCTAGATGTGTCTCTCTGTGTGTGTGCGCGTGAGTGTGTGTGTGTGCGCGTGAGAGAGACAGAGAACCAGCGCAGCCGTCCTCCTCAGCTCCACTGCCCCGACTCTAGCCGCCTGTCATCGGGCCTCAGCGCGCCTCGTCAGCCGGTGATGGATGACTGGAGCCGGCCTCTTCCTGCCAGCATCGAACAACGAGGTTGATGAGAAAATATCTCTTTCTCTCTCACTTTATGGTGTGTGTGTGTGTGTGTGTGTGTCCATAAGAGCAGCTTTGCACGAGAGAGTCGATGTCCACGGTGTGTGTGGTTGTGTGCGCACGCGCTCGTCCACGCGCCCTTAAACTGCATTAAGTGGTCTCTGCTCCTCTCAGGTGGAAAGCAGCGCGGGTTGAGACAGATGCCACCCCGCGTTGCTGCTGATGTGACACCGCCGTCAGGCTCGGTGGGTGGCGGCTCACTTCAAACACATATCATGCACACTGTGAATGAGTGTGTGACAGTGTGTGGATGTATGTGTGTGTGTGCGTGTGTTTGTTTGGGGGTCAGACGCTGAAGGCCAATAGATGTTACAGAGGTCAATAACAGAAAGTCAGTGATCTGCACGGCATTGCAGCTTCTGCAGGAGCATGTTTACATGCGCAGTTAAGCTTCTCTGTGTGTGTGTGTGTGTGTGTGTGTGTGTGTGTGTGTGTGTGTGTGTGTGTGTGTGTGTGTGTGTGTGTGTGTGTGTGTGTGTAATCTGGCTGAACTGTAAAGCCTCATTTTAACCATAACCAGACTGTCCTAAACATATTTACTAAACTCCAGCAGGAAAATTAGTCAGATAATCTTAAAATTGAAGCATTAAATTGAACAGTTTTATATGTTTAAAGTCTAATAACAACGTTGGTCTAAATAATAGTGAGTATTTTGGTGTATGTTGGTGTGAGAGATTAAGTGAAAGAGCCAGATAGAGCAACACAGGTGCACTTCAGTTATGAACTTACTTCTTTCCGTAGAGGTGTGATTATTATTTCCTCGTTGGATTCGCTGCAGCATCATTTCAAACATGTCAGTCTCATCTTCCTCTGCACATGTTATCACTTACATTCAGCTCTTTTGTCTCATATTATTAACACACCTGCACACTTACACACACACATATTGATGTATGTCACCTGACGTCTACAGTATGTTAGACATTTAGTTTATAACATTTAGTTTCATTTTTCTGCTCTTTAGCGTCAGAAATGAATTCAGCTGCTTCAGTGATGAAATCTGTTTTTGGGGGAGAAACACGCAACCCTCACCTCAGTTTAGATTTTAATTTTCACTTAATATTTCTCTTCTCTCCTCCTTCCTTTTTCTCTCTCCTTTTTCCTTCTCTCTCTCCCTCTCTCTCCCTCCTTTCACCCCTCTCCATCACTCTCCTCCTCTTCCTGTTTTTGCTGACTCAGAGGAAACATTGAGCAGTGTGACAGCCGTCACCTTACAGAGAGTCAGAGAGAGTGTGTGTGTGTGTGTGTGCTTTTAACACACACACACACACACACACACACACACACACACACACACACACACACACACGATCCTGGTGATGTGTAGAGGAATGCAGGAGCAGGCATGTGTTTTATGTGTGTGTGTGTGTGTGTGCGAGACAGAGAGAGCGAGAGAGAGAGATCACCATGACTACACTGTGGGCTTTTCTTTCCATAAATCAGGGCAGAGTCCATCCGAGCTGCGTCTGAGAAACAAAACAAGTGAAGCAGCGAGCGAGCGAGAGAGAGAGAGAGAGAGAGGAATAGAGAGAGAGAGAGAGGGGCAGTGTGTCTCTGGCGTCTGGAGTTGCTGCTGCTGAGATTCAACACAGTCAGCGTCTCTTCGGCTCAGCTTACCTCCAGTATACCCACCTACACACACACACACACACACACACACACACACACAGAGTCCAGACAAACACTGTGGAGGCTGCGTTCAGCTGATAGATTCACATCCTTTTAATAAGCCTGATAAAAACCTCAGACTCTCGACCTCTCTCACCTGTTGTCGTAAAGCTTAGATTAACAGGAGAAGCTCCTCCAAAAAAGCATCAGCTTCACTATATGACAATTAGGTTTTTGGTCATTTGATTAATTTGCACCATTTAAGCACATAAAAGGGGGGCAGAATCAAGAGCAGCTGGACTTGTTTTAGATTCTTATATCAGCATCATCAGCTGTATTATTACATGTTGAAGCCGTGGAGTCAAAATCGAAGCCGAGCATCACTATTATCACCTGTTTTTTTGAATAGGAGGAGATTCTGTCAGTGCATAAAGACACAGAGATGAATGGTGATGAAGCCTTTAACAGGGGTCTGTACATGTTGTAGTGTTTTAAGGTGCAGCATGATTGTGCACAGTGTACGTCCAGCACCAACGTTCAGTGTCGATGCAGACAGATGCAGAAAGATGCAGACAGATGCAGACAGATGCAGACAGATGCAGACAGATGCAGACAGATGCAGACAGATGCAGACAGATGCAGTGAGGATGTGGAGAAGTAGAGGTGTTGTATGAGCGTGCAGCATGTCCGTCTTTCAGTTTCTGACTGTAGATTGAAATGTGTCGAGATATGCAAAAAATACACCATGATGTCTCCATTAAAACAGTTAATTTACTTCATTTAAAATCATAACATGACATCTTCTGCTTCTCCGCTAGACACAAAGATGTCTCCTACTTTAGTCTAATATCAATTCTTAAGTGTTTTCTGCACTTAGAGGCTTCAAATTTCTACATTGCACCTTTTTGTAAGTTGCATACTGGACTATGTTTGGCTCCTAATTAGTTATGATGTCACCAACCGTGCACAGCTGTGACATTTAAGAGCAGATGTTCCTTTATTAGTCCCACAATGAGGACATTTGCAACATGAGCTCAGAGACACTGTCCTCCTTCAGAAGATGAATGTGAAACAAACTCTGCACTGAGACGGAGAACAAACATCCAACTGAAGGAAGAAGAAGAAAAAAAACATATTTTGGGGTGAAAGAGGATTTAAATGTATTTTACTCCCAACTATACGACACATAACCTCCATGATGCCAGAAAGTAACATCAGTCCAATCTTCCACCAAACTCATTTATATCATGTTTATATGTAAAGAGACGAGTATAAAGCTTTAACTTAAACCATATACCACAACATTTTTAAAAGCCTGCTCCTAGACGGGCCTTTAAAATACACAAAGCATCACAATAAAACACACATGAAACTGCACAATACACAATTTACAAGCAGTGACACAATAAAAAGTCATTTGAAATGAAAAGCAGCAGATCACTCATGATTATAGGACTGCTGCCTCTTTAACCCTTGTGTCGTCCTCCTGGGTCAAATTGACCCCGTCTGTTTTGACCCTTCCTTCCTTCCTTCTTTCCTTCCTTCCTTCCTTCCTTCCTTCCTTCCTTCCTTCCTTCCTTCTCTCTTTCTTTCCTTCCTCTCTCTTTCATTCCTTCCTTCTTTCCTTCCTCCACTCCCTTTCTTCCTTCCTTGTCCTTCCTTCCTCCCTCCCTCCTTCTTTCCTTCCTTCCTTCCTTCCTTTCGTTCCTTTCCTTCCTCCCTTCCTCTTTTCCTTCCTCCCTCCTTCCTTCTCTCCTCCCTCCCTTCCCTCTTTCCTTTCCTCCCTCCCTTCCTTCCTCCCTTCTTTCCTTCCTTCTTCCCTACTTCCTCCCTTCCTTTCCCCCTCCCTCCTTTTATTCCTTCTTCCTCCCTTCCTTATTCCTCCCTTCCTTCCTTCCTCCCTCCTTTCCTTCCTTCTTCCTCCCTTCCTTCCTTGACTTGAGGACAACAGGAGGGTTAAAAACAGCTTAAATCCCTTCATGATATTCTGATCATATATTTTCATAGTTTTAACATTAGTACAGATCCTTTGTTTCATGAACATGCATAATTCTCACAAGTTTAATAGTCCTTTTAAAACAACTTTACCATAATCACAATCATCCCTGCCTTTAACCAGTGATATGTTTACCACTGAGTTATCCAGTATTAACATTAAACCATAAAACACAAACCAGCAGTGACACAATGAAAAGTATTTTGAAATGAAAAGCAGCTTCATGCCTTTATGACTGCTGATCAGATACATTCATATTTCTTATATTAGTCCAGAGCCTTTGTTTCATGGACATGCATATTCCTCACAAGTTTAATAGTCTTTTAACCCTCCTGTTGTCCTCAAGTCAAGGAAGGAAGGGAGGAAGATGGAAGGAAGGGAGGAAGTAAGGGAGGAAGAAGTAAGGAAGGTAGGAAGGAAGGAAAGGAAAGAAGGAAGGGCGGAAGGAGAGGAAGGAAGGAAGGAAGGAAAGGAGGGACGAAGGAAGGAAGGGAGGAAGAAGGAAGGAAAGGAGGGAGGAAGGAAGGAAGGGAGGAATAAGGAAGGGAGGTAGAAGGAAGAAAAGGAGGGAGGGGAAAGGAAGGAAGGGAGGAAGTAAGGAAGAAGGAAGGAAAGAAGGGAGGAAGGAAGGGAGGAAGGAAGGGAGGAAGGAAAGGAAAGAGGGAAGGGAGGGAGGAGAGAAGGAAGGAGGGAGGGAGGGAGAAAGGAAAAGAGGAAGGGAGGAAGGAAAGGAACGAAAGGAAGGAAGGAAAGAAGGAGGGAGGGAGGGAGGAAGGAAGGACAGAAGGAAGGAAGAAAGGGAGTGGAGGAAGGAAAGAAGGAAGGAAGGAAAGAGAGAAGAAGGAAGGAAGGAAAGAAAGAGAGAAGGAAGGAAGGAAGGAAGGAAGGAAGGAAGGAAGGAAGGAAGGAAGGAAGGAAGGAAGGAAGGAAGGAAGGAAGGAAGGAAGGAAGGAAGGAAGGAAGGAAGGAAGGAAGGGTAAAAACAGACAGGGAAGTCCCAGGAGGACGACACAAGGGTTAAAAGCATACGTTTTTTAGTTGCTTAACCTTTACTATAATCACCATCATCCCTGCCTCTAACCCACCAGTAAACACTGTAGATTATTCAGAGTTATCCAGTATTAATGTTCTTGTCTGCAGTAGAGTTGCAAAATCTAGTTTTAACATGTTAATTGTTTTAGTTAATATTGTGATTCAAATGATGCATCATCCTAATAAAGTTGTGTTAAATCAAATTAATACAAGCTAAGCTGACACACAGATAACCTGATACCATACGATACCATACGATACAATAAGATAAGATACAACACTATATACTTTATTGTCTCCTTAGGGAAATTTGTCTGCACACATAAATGCCTCCACTAAACCTTTCAGTATATAAGTGCAGCGTGATGGAGACACTGCACTCAATGGAGGTGATCATCAGTCAGGAATGAACAGAGTAACGTCTGCACGCTGACTCCACATCACAACTTTTATCCTTATGACACTTTTCATGATAAAAGTTGAGGACGGAGCCAGATGATGATGCTTTCAGGGGAATCCAGGTGGTTTCAGTTTCAGTTAGTCTTCTCATACTAAGAAAAACACGTGTTTAATAAAAACATTCACGACGGCTCGGTTCTCGTCAGGAGTGAGTTGTAAAGTGAAACAGTGAGTCAGCACGAACAGTATGAGGACCTGAAACTAAAGCAGATACATGGAAGTGTGCCATCGTTAGTTTTAGTATTTACACATGTGATTTTTCTTACAGTGACACATCAAAACGTCTTCTATAAAAAAAAGAGCTGAGTCATCATAGACCCATTTTTACATTCGAGAGAAGAAGAAACACCTTAAAAACTTTTCTTTTAGCCAGAAATGTGACCCAGAATATACAAAAATTGAAATATTTCAAGTTTATCTCATTTATTTCACGATTTTTTGCCTCATATTTATTAAAAAAAATCAAAAACCACCATTCAAAAATACTGTTTATCCACATTTAATATGATTTTCTCCATCAACAAAAAACTTAAAAACTAAAAAATAAACTCTCTCTGCTCTTTGAAAGCATCATTAAGAAATACTCACCAATTTATTATTGATCGATAAGGTATTCATGAATGATTTGTGGTTTATAAATTATGTATAGAGGCTAATTATTGAGGGGATATTGTGAAATGCCAGAATATGAACAATATATAAGGGTTAAGAATGCATAGTAACACATAGCAACGTATACCATCATGAACAATAACAGGTTGTATGATTATTTCCAGATCTTCCCTTTTTATTTGAATTTGTTTGTACATTATTTTTGCCTTTATTAGCAGACAGTCAGTCGCATGGAGGCCAGCAGGAAACAAGGGGAGAGAGAGATGGATATGACAGACTTCAGACTTGTACCAGGGACGATGCAGGTATGTGGCAGGGTGCCAGATTTTCCCTACTACATATAAAATGTACCATATATGGATGGAACTTAAATACCTGAATCAATGTGAATGTTACTAAGCTGTCAACACCTGATTGGATCTCTGTTAAAATGGTCCGAGCTACCATACGGGCAATCTGAGGAAGTGCTCAGAGGCCCTTGAGCAGGAAGGGGGATAAATACAACTTCATGTTAATAATTATGGTCGCTGTCAGAAACCTAGTATGTCCAAAACAAAATATTGAGTTACAAGATTCCCACCTGACAGCAGCGTCCAATCAGAATAAAACAAAAGTTGTTTGGGGGACATGAATATACGAGTCACAATGTTTTATAGAGTAGCTTCAGATATAAGACCAATAATAGATGCAGTGTGATAAATAAAGAGTTTAACCCTCCTGTTGTCCTCGAGTCAAGGAAGGAAGGGAGGAAGGAAGGGAGGAAGAAGGAAAGGAGGAAGGGAGGAAGGGAGGAAGGAAGGGAGGAAGGGAGGAAAGGAGGAAGGGAGGAAGGGAGGAAGGAAGGGAGGAAGGGAGGAAAGGAGGAGAGGAAGAAGGAAGGAAAGGAGGAGAGGAAGAAGGGATGAAAGGAGGAAGGAAGAAAGGAAGGGAAGAAGGAAGAAAGGGAAGAAGGAAGGAAGGATGGAAGGGTGGAAGAAGGGATGAAAGGAGGAAGGAAAGGGAGGAAGGAGGGGATGAAGAAGGAAGGAAAGGAAGGGAGGAAGAAGGAAGGAAAGGAGGATGGAAGGGAGGAAGAAGGAAGGAAGGCAAGGGAGGAAGGAAATGGAGGAAGGAGGGGAGGAAGAAGGAAGGAAAGGAGGAAGAAGGAAGGAAAGGAAGGAAGGAAAGACAGAGGAAAGAAGGAAGGAATGAAGGTAGGAGGGAGGAATGAAAGAAGGAATGAGGGAGGGAGGGAGGTAGAAAGGAAAGAAGGACAGAGGAAAGAAGGAAGGGAGAAAGGAAGGAACAGTCAAAACAGACGGCAGGACGACACAAAGGTTAAATAGATTCATTATAAACAGATACCACAACTTTTTATGCAGAGTTTTACACAAGCTGATAAAAAATAGGCTTTATGAAGATGAGGAATTAATATCTGTCTGTAGGTTTGAGTTTATTCCCGTGGTGGATGAGATGGTTAACTAAAGATAAGATATATCTCAAACTCTTCCAGCTACATGTGATATGACTATAATTACACTCCTCTGATGATCAATAGAGACGCAGCAGCTCTCACTCAGCACTTAGTATTAAAACTATTGAAACATTTCCAGATGATTGAAACTCAATCAGCTGCAGGACACATGTTTGCTCTGTCATGTTTCTGATGTTTTGGGGCTTTTTTTTTTTAGAGTAGATACGTCTCAGTTCTCCATCAGGGTGGAAAATACAGAATCTGCATGAGGTTATAGTTTCATCAGATCATTGTTTCAGATTGTTAGAAGTCATTTTATTTAGCTTATTTTGGGATGTAAACAGCTGTTGTGTTGTTTTTAAGTAGCCGTACATTAACCCTCCTGTTGTCCTCGAGTCAAGGAAGGAAGGAAAGATGGAAGGGAGGAAGAAGGGAAGGGAGGGAGGAAGGAAGGAAAGACAGGAGGAAGGAAAAGAGGGAAGAAGGAAGGGAGGGAGGGAGGAAGAAGGAAGGAAAAGAGGGAGGAAAGAAGGAAGGAAGGGAGGAAGAAGGAAGGAAAGGAGGGAGGAAGGAAGGAAGGAAAGGAGGAAGAAGGAATGAAAGGAGGGAGGGAGAAAGGAAGGAAATGAAGAATGAAAAAGGAAGGAAAGGAGAGAGGAAGGAAGGAAGGAAGGAGAAGTAAGGAAAGGAAAGAGGGAGGAAGAAAGGAAAGAAGGAATGAAGGAAGGAAGAAAGGAGGAGGAAAGAAAGAGAGAAGGAGGGAGGAAAAAAGGAAGGGAGGAAGGAAGCTAGGGGGGAAGAAAGAAAGAGAAGGAGGGAGGGAGGAAAGAAGGAAGAGAGGAAGGAAAGAAGGAAAGAAGGAGGGAGGGAGGGAGGAAGGAAGGACAGAAGGAAGGAAGAAAGGGGGATGGAGGAAGGAAAGAAAGAAAGAGAAGGAGGAAGGAGGAAAGAAGGAACAGTCAAAACAGACGGGGTCAATTTGACCCGGGGAGGACGACACGAAGGTTAAGTCATCTTTAGGATATAATACTATGATTGTATAGAGTTCATTCATGATTTATAACTCTGATGTTGTCGTGTTATTACTTATATTGGACGCTGTTGCAAAAGAGCCTAAATTAATCTAAATGAGGGTTTCCTACTTGGATAGAAAAAAAGAAATGATGAGACAGGTGCTTTATGTATTTTTTTTAAATTAATAATATCCTTACTGGAGCCTTTTCATTTAGCAGAGGTCCACATGCTCCATCTGGTAATAGTGTGTTCGTGCTCCAGTTAGACCGGATCCCGAGGGAGGGTGTTCGGCTTTAAAAAGTTGTCACCCTGCACAAAATGTAATCGACATTTATGATAAATCACCTGCGTGCTGTTAACGCTCACAGGGTATTAATAATTATTACTCCTGATCTGGTGATTGAGTTAGTGACCCGGGGCCAGGAGCCTCCACAGTGTGTGTGTGTGGGGGGGGAGAGGGGGGCGGTTAGGGGACCGGGGGGCCACACCACCGTCCCGTGCCCAGGCCCCACCCGACGCACCAAGGAAAGTAATTTGGCACCGGTGACGCTGCTGCTGCTGCTGCTGCTGCTGCTGCTGCTGCTGCTGCTGCTGCTGCTGCTGCTGCTGCTGCTGCTGCTGCTGCTGCTGCTGCTGCTGGCTGCGACCCCTGAGCGCATACCCTGCCTCCACACTGTCACACACACACACACATACACACTGAAACACACACACACACTCACTGACATGCTGCATGCTGAGTAGACAAATTCAAACATGCTATCACAGGAGAAAATATGCCCAAACAGCAAATCTAAACCTTGTCCCGCGCTTTGAAAATACAGTAATAAAAAAAAAAAAAAACCCTAACCAGCAAACAAACAAATAAATGAGGAGCGTCGGGATGATGTGCTGATCCCCAAACAAGCAGGAGGAGAGGAGGGGGGGGGGGGGGGGGGGGGGGGTGAAAGAGAGTAAACAGACTAGATTTCACCTGAAAGAAGAAAATAAAGACTTTGAAATGTGTCATAAAGGAGAAAAAACCCTTTAAATTTAGTGTTATAATTCTGTATTTATTGTGTCGTTTTTGTACTTTTTATACCTCTTTATGTAGCAGTGTCAGCTCATATATATTTTTGTTACCAGGAATCCACTTAAAGAGAACTTTTCCCTTCATGTTATTTTATTTCCTGTTGATGCCGGTCACGAGGCGATTTACTGAGTCAACCTTTTAACAAGGGGTCGAGTTCCTGCTGAATCCCTGAAACCACCACTATCACTTCCCTTCATGTTCCAGTTCCCCATCTCTCTCTCTCTCTCTCTCCCTGTGTGTGTGTGTGCGTGTGTGTGTGTGTGTGTTTGGCTATGTGTGATTCAGCATTTTCGTCTAAATCTACTCGTCATTATTTCTCAAACTTTCATTTATGTTCTATTGTGTCAAAGGTGACACAGGCCTTTTTGTCTTGTTTTGATAGTAGTTGGTTTGTGGTTGTGGTCTGTGGCTAGGTGGATGACACACATACACACACACACACACACACACACTCATTTGTAAAGGAGCACACATGCTGTTGACCAGTAATGCAGTGCAGAGGACTGTCCTCAGTGGCAGTGGAGGGTCAATCGACAATCAATTATTCCTCTCAGCCTGGCCTGCAGCCACGCCACAGACTGACTTCCTGCTCCGCACACACACATACACACACACACACACACACACACACACACACACACACACACACACACACACACACACACACACACACACACACACACACACATGTTTACTTAAGTCCCTTTTTGTGGTATGTTCATAGACTTACATTCATTTCCTGTAAACTAACCATAAGCTTAACCACTGACCCAAATTAACCGGTGTTAGGTCTGGTTTGTGTGACTTAAGTAATGAACACACACACACACACACACACACACACACACACACACACACACACACACACACACACACACACACACACACACACACACACACACTTTCTCTCCCACAATCAAAGACACAGTACGCTCTCATTCCTTCAGTCTCCAGTTGACACACAAAACCCACAAAACCCTCATCGGTCACATTTTCACTCTCCAGAGAGAAGTTCTGTGTAAGGAAGTGACCACTGCTAACGTGATCCTGTTTAGTAGCTTCTTGTGCTACATGTCGCAACCTCTTTAAGATATGCGATGTAATATAAAATCAAAAGGGTTGTGATATGTAGCACAACACGCACATGCTCAGTAGAGTCTGCCTTACACAGAACTACTCTCCAGAGACTGAAAACATGATCACTGTTCTAGTCTTTAAAGCCGTTTCTAAACAAACTAATGTAACCACATTTTTTCATAATGAAGGAACATGTCACCCAGTACAGTTGTGTGGCTCACTGATGTGTTTTTAATAGTTTCCGGACAACAACAGAGGTCTATGGCACAGAGAAATCAGATATATTAGGCTTTGGATACACACATAATACTTGTAAATAGTGGCTCTACACATGAGATATAACAATAAGAAGTCATTTCTTTTAACTCTATGCATCATGTTGTAAAATTGGTAAAATATTTATTTAAAAGTCCCCTCAATACATGTTTTAAAATGTATAAAAATACTCTGCTTAGAATAATAATGATGTTTTTTCCACAAACAAAGCTCAATTACCTTGTTAAATCATTTTATCCATTTATTCCTTCTGGCTCATCCCTCCCTCAAAAATCCAGAATCTATGAATATGCAAATATTTTTCAAGATGTGCATATATATATATTTTTTAAGATGTCTCCTACTTCAGTGAAAACTCAATTCTCAGTGTTTCTGTAAGATACTGAACTACAACTGACTCCAATCTAGTTAAGATGTCAGAAATCATGCTTATAGGCACGCATGTTAAACAGAGATTTAAGGTGAGCTCAGAGAAACTTTCCTCCTTCAGCAGATGAATATAAAAGCATCATTCTGCAGAGTGAAGTTTAAACTGAAGTAACAACAAGACAAACACATTTTTTGAGCTGAGGGTGACTTTAACCTTCATGTCGTTTTGACTGTTCCTTCTTTCCTCCCTTCCTTCCTTCCTTCCTTCCTTTCTCCCTCCTTCTCTCTTTCGTTCCTTCCTTTCTCTTTCCTCCCTCCCTCCCTCCTTCTTTCCTTCCCTCCTCCCTTCCTTCCTTCCTTTCCCCCTTCCTTCTTTCCTTTCCTTCCTTCCTCCCTTCCTCTTTTCCCTTCTCCCTCCCTCCCTCCCTCCTTCCTTGTTTCCTGCCTCCCTCCTACCTTCCTTTATTCCTTTCCTTCCTTCTTACTCCCTTCTTTCCTTCCTTCTTCCTCCCTTCTTTCCTTCCTTTCCTTCCTTCTTCCTCCCTTCCTTCCTTGAATCGAGGACAACAGGAGGGTTAAATACAGGTGCAAAATGATCCCAAGCAGCAGAAGTCAACCTGCAGAGAGTTCAACACTCCCACCTCTGATGTGGACAGAAGCTTAAGAGTCAAGATACTGCAGCCGAGCGTTTCCCACCATCCCATCATGATGCATCATTTTAAGGATTTCCACTGAACTGCAAAACCGTTTTTTAACTCTCAAGCCGATCACCACTCGGCCATCACTATTCTGTCATTCTCTCTCAGCAGGATCGGCCTGTTATGTCCAGTCAGTACATGAAGCCAGACTCAATATCTAACCACAGTTGTTTTTCCTTCTGAGTGACTCCTCGTCAGTCCTGAGGGTGGATCTGTGTTCGCCCGGTGCCAAAAAGACTCTCACAGATGACAGTGTGGTGCCAGTACCGACGCCGGCCTCTGTCATGCACTCTGTCACCCTGCGTGCCCGCAAAATGCCGCGCAGGCACTCACGGCGGCGACGACGGTGCAGCTGCAGAGCCGAAGTGACTGAGGTGTCACTGAGCCTGACACACACACTCAGGACCTGGACCCAGAGGCAGACACACGCTGTCCGGACTGATGCTCATCTAAAAGGTGCCTACGTCTAAATGCTCATCTAAAGGGTGCACGCACACACACACACACACACAGAAACTGAGTGTGTGTGTGTGTGTGAATGTTTGTTAACTGGGTTTTGTCATTTTTGTCATGCAGGATGTTCAGTCAGGATTGAGGAAGGAAAGACTCTGAGAAGAGGCAGTGAGTGAAAGTGGAAGAAGAAGTCTTACCTAACTCTCTGCAGAGCAAGGTCTTATAAATGTGTCGCCTATCACGTCTCACATAATCTGTGCTGGTGGAGGAGATCACACACATATTACTTTATTAACCCTCCTGTTGTCCTCGAGTCAAGGAAGGAAGGGAGGAAGAAGGAGGGAGGAAGGGAGGAAGAAAGAAGGAAAGGAGGAAGGAAGGGAGGAAGAAAGAAGGAGTGGAGGAAGGAAGGGAGGAAGAAAGAAGGAAAGGAGGGAGGAAGGAAGAAGGACGGAGAGGAGGAAGGAATGAGGGAAGGAAGGAAAGGAGGGAGGAAGGAAGGAAAGAAGGACAGAGGAAAGAAGGAAGGGAAGAAGGAAGGAAAGAAGGAAGGAAGGAAGGGAGGAAAAAGAGAGAAAGGAACTAAAGAGAGAAGGAGGGAGGGAGGAAGGACAGATGGAAGGAAGGAAGGGAGGAAGGACAGACGGAAGGAAGGAAGGTAGGAAGGAAAGATGGAAGGAAGGAAGGGAGGAAAGAAGGAACAGTCAAAACGGACGGGGTCAATTTGACCCGGGAGGACGACAGGAAGGTTAAACTCTTTTAAAGTGTAAAACATTTGCAAAGCTGATCACATATAATGTAAATTCCTTCATCTGCATCAGTCTGCAAGCGTCTGCACAGAACATCCCAAACTTTATGATTATAAGTTCTTATCTCAAGGCAGTTTTCACATAGAGCATGTCTAGACAATACTCTTTAATTTAATTTAATTTAATTTAAAGAGACCCAGTTTTCCCCCATGACCAAACACTTGGCGACAGCGTCAAGGAAAAACTCCCTTATACAGGAACACAGCAGCTCTGCAGAAATCCAGACAGGTAAAAACACAACCACATACTCATCTACTATCCTCGGACATTTTGGAGAATATTCTGCCCTTTAGTCAACCGTCTGACTGTACATTTTTTTATTTAAAGTTCTTATTATGGCATTTACTTATCATGCAAAATGTATTTACCATTTTAATAAGGTTGCAAAACATATATTAATACATATTTTCATCTGAGGAACATATTAGACCAGTATGAGACCATGTATAACTCGAAATGATGCCGAAATGTTGATACATGCTTTCATTACAAGCTGCTTAGATTAGTGTAATTCTCTTTTTAGAGTTATTTCAGTTTACTGTAGTCAGGATTTTGACCAAAATGAATAAACACATTATCCCTCTGCTCATATCTCTGCACTGACTACCTGTATGTTTTAGAAGTGATTTTAAAGACCTTTTACTTGTCTATAAAGCTTTATATAATGTAGCACCTTCATATATCAGCATCTGCCTTTCACTTCATGTTCTAACAAGAACTGTCAGATATTTCACTGCTTTTATTTTATTTTTAGAAGTTCCTGAAGTGTCTCAGAATAAATCTGGTGCCTTAAACTGAGGAACAGCCTCCACTTTTATCTTTAGTACAGAAAACTTCCTCAGTATCTTTAAACAAATATTAAAGATGATTAGTATCATTGTTAATGTTTTATTATCTTGTGATCAAACTTTACTTTTTCTCCCTTATCCCTCCTGTCGTCCTCGAGTCAAGGAAGGAAGGAAGAGAGGAAGAAGGAAGGAAAGGAGGGAGGAAGGAAGGAAGGGAAGAAGAAGGAAGGAAAGGAGGGAGGAAGGAAGGAAGGAAGCGAGGAAGGAAGGAAGGATGGAAGGGTAATGTTTCAACATTACAGTGTTTTTAGTAGCAAAGTCTTTTGTTACTATACTTCCACCACAGCTCAACAGGGAAACACTAAGAGGGAATCTGATGCTAAAAAGACTGTAAATGTGTAAGATATCTACTTGATATGACTAACTTAAACTCATGAAGCTCAATAGAAGCTATACAGATACTTTTAAATGCTTTTTGCAATAAATCACGGAAGGAAAAGGAGGGAGGAAGGAAGGAAGGAAGGAAGGAAGGAAGGGAGGAAGGAAGGAAGGATGGAAGGGAGGGAGGAAAGAAGAAAGGAGGGAGGGAGAAAGGAAAAGAGGAAGGGAGGAAGGAAAGAAAGAAGGACAGCGGAAGGTAGGGGGGAGGAAAGAAAGACAGAAGGAGGGAGGGAGGGAGGGAGGAAGGACAGATGTAAGGAAGGAAGGAAGGGAGGAAAGAAGGAACACTCAAAACAGACGGGGTCAATTTGACCCGGGAGGACAACACAAAGGTTATTTTCACTTACTGTTTATTTTGTGATACTTATGGTTTCTTATTTTCATTTTACATCAGGCTGCAGCTTTGCATGAAAAGGTGCTGTATGCACAAGTCATTATTACAATAAATATTTAAAATGTGGAATTGAGGTTTGATTGATCCATTTGATCCCAACCTCACCAGAAGGACAACAGAGTCCACCAGTTTAAGAGTCCTTCTAGTACAGTGATCACCAACCTGCTCCTGTAGAGCTACTGCCCTGCATGGTTTAGGAATCTCCCCAATCTAACACACCTGATTCTATAATAATTAACTCGTTATCAAGCAGCTGAAGCTCATCAAAGGGCTTGATAATGAGATCATTATTAGAATCAGGTGTGTTAGGTTGGAGGCCACTGATCTAGTATCTCTGTGTCCCATTCAGACTCACCCTGGTTAAATAAGGCCATGTATTCACGTAGCCGGGTATTTATAAAGACGAATCTTTCCCCCCCTCCATTTTCAATAATAACTAATTTTTATCTACACAAACCCGCAGAAATACAGTAAAGCCTATACAAAGGTTGCACACCTGACGTTAATGCATTTTCTGTCGCATACTGTGATGTTCAGGAACCTAAAACTCTTTTTAGGTTTTCCTAAATCTCCACTTTGGAAAGAGTTTTCAGAAATAATCGTTTTCAGTGACCTAAAACCGAGTTTTCGTGTGGGTGAAAGGCAAAGACACATGAAAATATATCAGTTTTTCAAGATATCGGGCTACGTGTTTGCATGCCCTAAAGGTTTCAGAGAGGAGATGAAAGATGCACAACACAGTATAAAACAGGAGGAAGGAAGGAATGAAGGAAGGAATGAAAGAAAGGAGGTTTTGACTGTTCCTTCTTTCCTCCCTTCCTTCCTTCTGTCCTTCCTCCCTCCTTCTCTCTTTCTTTCCTTCCTCTCTCTTTCCACCCTCCATCCCCCTTTCTTCCTTCCTTCTGTCCTCCCTCCCTCCTTCCTTCCTTCCTTCCCTCCTTCCTTCCTTTCCTTCCTCCCCTCCTCCCTCCCTCCTTCTCTTTCTTTCTTCCACCCTACCTTCCTCCCTTCCTTCCGTCTGTCCTTCCTCCCTCTTTCTCTCTTTCTTTCCTTCCTCTCTCTTTCCACCCTCCATCCCCCCTTTCTTCCTTCCTTCTGTCCTTCGCTTCCTCCTCCCTCCTTCTCTTTCTTTCCTCCCCCTACCTTCCTCCCTTCCTTCTTTCCTCTGTCCTTCTTTCCTTCCTTCCTCCCTCCTTTCCTCCTTCTTCCTCCCTTCTTCTCCCTTCCTTCCTCTTCTCCTTCCTTCCTGTCCTTCCTTCCCTCCTTCTTCCTTCCTCCCTTCTTCCTTCTTTCCTTCCTTCCTCCCTTCTTCCTCCCTTCCTTCTTCCTCCCTTCCTCCCTCCCTTCCTTCCTTTACTCGAGGACAACAGGAGGGTTGAACCGTTTGAACGTATCGATGCTGACGTTCTCCAGGTGAAGAAAGGCTCAGCGTAGTGCCGTTGTGGTGGTAGAAGTTTAGGGTGCTCCTAAAAGTTTCCTCAGTTACATTTAGAGCATCACACAGAGAAGAAGAAGGAGAAGAAAGCGTCTAAATTCAATCACACAGCGTGACAAGAGACTGTCGAAAGTTACAGAAAGCGACGTTTTTTCTTCTTCTTCTTGCGATGTAACTTAAACTGGGGTACGCTCAAAGCCGCCGCCGCCGCCTTTTTAAAAAGCATGTCCTCATTTAGCCTGTTTAATACCGAGCAGAGGAATCGCTCTGCGGGAAGCAAAAAAAAAAAAAAAAAAAAAGGACGAGGGTTTGAGAAAACAGAATGAAGAAGTGTTTGCGGGTGAAGGAGTGCAGACTCAGCGGAGATGGAGACAGAGTGCTGAAACTGTCATGGCAGCCCCGCGCTTCGGTGACAGAGCGGTGTGTGAGCCCGTCACAGAAAGAGAGAGAGGAGACGAGGAGGAGAAGTAAAAGGAGGGAAACTAAAAGGGGAGTTAGTGAAAGAGAGGAGCTACTTGTCTGACATGTTGCCTTTTCATTCGGAGGTATTTTTTGTGGTGAGGGATGTTGGCAGTTTGAGGCCAGCTGTTCTATTCTTTCTGTCTTTTCTCGAACTGATAATGTGTCTCCAGCTTCACCACCGCTGCCGCTGCTGCTGCTGCTGTTGTTGTTGTTGTTGTTGTTGTGGTAGATGCTGTTCTTATTCTACTGTTTTGTCTTGGTGGAAAAAACATGCACAAGTTTATTCTGATTCATGTCCATGCAGTGAAATAATGGCGATAAGTATTCTGCTAACTTTTGTTTTTTATATACATTCCCTTAAAGAACAGGTTCACAGTTTTTCAGTAATATATAAATATATATTTTACCATTACCATTAAAAAGTCCCCTCACAATGCAATTACAATGGAAGTGATGGAGAACTAAATCCACACTTCTCCTTCCGTGCAAAAGTAATGTATATAAAAGTTGACGTGAAGCTAATATGAAGCTTCAGTCGTCCAAATGAGTCAAATCTTCATCTTCAATGTTTCAACGTTGCAGTCTTTTTAGTGCCAGTCTTTTTGTTACTATACTTCCACCACAGCTCAACAGGGAAACACTAAGAGGGAATCTGATGCTAAAAAGACTGTAAATGTGTCAGATATCACTTGATATGACTAACTCAGACTGATGAAGCTCAATAGAAGCACATTTGAAGATCTTTTAATAGTCAGTATGAACAGGAGGAATGATTACAGAGAGGAAAAAACCTCTTTCACTGTACATATGGACACCTGACTGCTGGTTTAAGATGCACTCGAAAAATTGTGAACTTGTCCTTTAATATTATTTTAAAATTATACAGTATAGACAAAGTCTGGCTACGTACAGACAAGATAAAAACACACCATGGGAAGAAGGTGAAACATTATGAAGCATATAAAGAACTTTAACAGCTTTTGACAAGATCCTGTTGAACCGTACTCACAATGTAATGTAGTCTTCACAAGACTCTGGATAATAACTTATTCTACAAGATTCAAGAGACTTTTTTCCATTTGCACAGACACAACATACATGCATTTCACTCAATCAGGTTAAATAAAAGAAGCAAATTTGCAATAAATTGAATCTAAATTGAACTTAAAACTGAGTAGTGAGGTCTGAGGGAGATTACATTATTTATACTACTGTAGTTATATTCATCTTTTCTTGATGAAGTAAGTGGACAAAATGACCTCACCTCATGGTCTCCTTACGTGCATATTGTGTAGCTTTTGATTACCATAACCTGCAGACTCTTGTAGACCTGCTGCAGCTAAGAACCAAATATTCAAATCATCTGTCAGATTAGTTTATGCATCAATAATCTGGAGCTTTTCACTTCAGACAGAAACAATCCGGTGTGTAGTATTCGGCCGAACATCATCTCCTAAAGCAAAATGTTTTATTCTTCGTCCCTTCGTCTGAGACTCATCGTCCGTCCCCCCCTCCTCCTCTTCACAGTGTGTCTTTATTTTGACTCCACCTGTAATTCTCTGTGGTGTAGATCAGCAACCGTGCATGGTGACATTCACACGCGATCACCCTGATGAGCGGGTCTCACGTCAGTATAGGCCTTCATGAATAAGTCATCCTCCACAGTCCACTCACCTGGCCCTGTTTGCATGGATTAAATTTGCATGGCCTTTATTAAGATTTAAGGACAAACACGCCGGGTTATCGACCAAAACATTGGCTTTTAAATACCTCTTCCACTCCTTCTTTTTGAAGCAAACACAATGTTTTATTTGGACTTTAAACAGAGGTTCATGCTGTAAATTATGTAAATGTTTGCAGTGTAGTGTTAGACTGATGTGCGGTTGTTGGAAAGCACCCAAAAAAAAATCTCCAATAAAGCACAATTTTGGGTTGAGTTCAATGTTTTAAAGTAGAGTTGTACAATTTTTAGAAAAGGGATCAAATAATATATGTTTCCATTTACTTGTGTGCTTTCATTTCCTTGATTTTTCACAATGAGGAAGTCATTTAAGTGCATTTACTTATTATTTTGTTTACTCGTTTATTTTTAACAGAAAAAAGCAGTTCGGTCAGTGAAACGCCACGAAAGATGAAAAATTGGCTTCAAACGGGGAAGCTTACAAAAGCTCAAAGTTTCAGCACTTTCCAACTTCTCTTCCAAGCAGAACTGACAAATGAAGCCCAAATAATTCAATAATTTCAACCCCATATTAGTCGCTCCCAGAGGCTTCATGCAGTCAGGTTTTTTTAATTTCACGACGCATATTTTAATATTCACACCAAACCAAACTGTTACCAGAAATCTGCTTTGGCTTCTGTGTTTATGATCAAAGCGACCCTCAGTCAGTCAGTCACTGTCTACAGCTATAACTGAATGAGACTTATTAACACTATACTGCTTTAAACAGCAGTAATAAACCTGAACCTGAGATAATATCTATATCCCTTTACTTCATTTCCTTCTTTCACTCTTAAGAAAGAAAAGTCTTAAAACTGGACTTGAGACATTTGACTGTTAAATTAACTGAAATACACTCTTGAAAGCAGGACATTAATCAAGGTAATTAACCTTCGTGTCGTCCTCCAAGGTCAAATTGACCCCGTCTGTTTTGACTGTTCTTTCTTTCCTTCCTTCCTTCCTTCCTTCCGTCTGTTCTTCCTCCCTTCCTCCTTCTCTCTTTCTTTCCTTCCTCTCTTTCCTCCCTTCCTTCCTTATTTCCTCCGACCTTCTTTCCTGCCTTCCTTTCCTTCCTCCCTTATTCCTTCCTTCCTCCCTCATTTCCTCCCTTCCTTCTTCCTCCCTTCCTTCCTTCTTCCTCCCTTCCTTCTTCCTCCCTTCCTCTTTTCCTTCCTCCCTCATTCCTTCCTTCTTTCCTTTCCTCCCTCCTTCCCTTCCTTCCTTCCCTCCTCCCGTCCATCCTCCTTTCCTTCCTTCCCTACCTTCCATCCTTACTCCCTCCTCTCCTTCCATCTTCCTCCCTTCCATCCTTCATTCCTTCCTCCCTTCCTCCCTCCTTTCCCTCCTTCTTCCTCCCTTCCTTCCTTCCTCCTCCCTTCCTTCCTCCCTCCTTTCCTTCCTTCTTCCTTCCTCCCTCCTTTCCTTTCTTCCTTCCTCCCTCCTTTCCTTCCTTCTTCCTCCCTTCCTTCCTTTTACTCGAGGACAACAGGAGGGTTAAGTAACTTTGTGGAATCATCTCACTTTGATTTAATGTAAGTAAAAAATATATTAATATAATATTTCTTCAACCTCTTGTTGACTTTGTCCACAGAGCAGAAGGACGAGTCACATCCTGTCAGGTTGAGCTGTGCTGCAGTTGAGGTTGAAATGTCACCTCTCTCATTAGTGAAATGTCCCCCAATGCGTCTCTAAAGCCCCTCCGAACGACGGAGCAGCGGTGCATTTGGTTAAAACCTCAGGATTTGCGTCCAAAGAAGAGGCGATGTGGAGATTCATCAAACCTGTCAGCAGGGGTTCGGGTGGGAATCCCCTCTGGAACGGGAGCTCACCCTGCTCCTGATGAGACAGATTCATCTTCCACATCCTGTCAGACCACCGGCTCTACATGGTTTATGTGAGGAGAGGGATGAATGAGTGACAGTTTTGGGGAAATGCAGAGTGGAAATGGAAGGAAAGACAGACGGGGGGGGGGTAAAGTGTCAGGATGGCCAGAGAGGGACGGACAAGCTGAAGAGCCAGTCGCAAAGAGTGATTTTACAAAGTCCAAATCAAGACCTGATCATAGACTGTATATAAGAAATGGACGTAACATCTGTGACGTCAGCCATTGGTTTGTGGACTGCTGCTTGGAGGCCAATAGTATCGGATCTGAGCAGCGCCATCTTGAAAATTTCAGGTGCATGCTGGGAAAAATAAAAACACGGATTCTACTTATATGGGCATCAGGAGGAGCATGAGGCGCCCTCCTGAACCTGTGAACCAATCAACCTGTCATTCACGACGTAGCCACGCCCTAATGCATACCCTGCTTTATCGTCAAATATGAAATCAGGGAGGTCAAAACTTCCCAAATGAACATCATACTGCATTGAAGAAGGCTTTAAACTAGCGATTGAGACCATAAACACATTTTGAAAACGTTTACTGAGGTTAGAAATCAAGTGAGAAGTTGGTGAATTCTCCATTGACTTGTATAGAGACGGAAGTCCTTTTGACACCAAAATGGTCGCCCCCTGGTGGCCTTTTGATAGAATGCAGTTTTAAGTTACTTCCGCGTTGGCATCATTTCAGAAGACCGGAACTCCCCGCCTGGACCTGATGCAAGAACATTTTCTTTCTTCTCCAAAATCTCTCTTTTCTTTGAGGTTTGCATGTACAAATGTTCTTAGTTTGATTCACCAAACTCTCGTAAATCCACAAATTTGTCCATAATCTTTCGTTTCAGCTTGATGAATGTTACTCGTTCGTGAAGAGGTGAACGTTTTCCATTCTTAGTATAATCAAAGCCTTTGAGGTGACCTGTTCTGCTCTGTTTGGGGTCAAGCTTCATGATCAAAACAGTGAAAGTCCTGCTTTCTCAGTTTCTCAATGTCTTCCAGTAAAAACATCAGAGGTCAATCTGTTGTCTTCAGTCTGAACTGTGTGTGTGTGTGTGTGTGTGTGTGTCGCTACATGTGCACTTACATGCATAGCGAGAGCAGCTGAGTGATAAAAGATTTAACAGTTTGAGTCTATTTACTTTCAGCTTCTGGGTCAATATTAGATTTGTTAGTGCGAACTAAGGGACACAAGCGCAGGACGCAAAGATGAGGGAAAGAGTCAAAGAGTTTATTTACAAGATGCAATGTGTGAGGATTGGGGGAGAGTCCAGGCGGGGGGGGGGGGGGGTCAAGTGAAGCCAGGCAGTGATTGAATCCAGTGAAAAGACCGATGAGTGGATGGTGGAGAACTCATCTGGTCGCTGGCAGACGGAGAGGTAAGTCAATGCTTCGAATAACACAAACAAGAAACAAGATGAATTTTCAGTTTGCTAAAGCTTGTATTATAATACTCACAGAAATCCACAATACCAAACTGATGGCAAAAACATGGTAACAATGATACTATTGGTGCTTTATCCAGGAAACTTTTATCCTGGGTAAACCCATCCTCTCATTCGAGCGAGATTCCAGTTCGCTCAGAAAGTTAGCATGGTCACCAAGATAATCTTCGCCTTGGATAGGGAACCAATCACAGAACGGGGAGGCGGGCTCAAGGCGATGACGGCCGTAGAGCGACTCTGTTTACATCCAGCATGGCGGCCACGGAGGTGCAGCAATAGATTGTGTGGCTATTTATGTACTTTTCTTTTTAAAGAATAAGGTTGACAGGTCTATGGCTCATTATTGTGGCACTATAGATAGAAAATATGTAATTTGCAGCTTCAATCACAACATTCAAGATGTATCAAAGAAGATGAAACTTTACAACAGCTTTACCTAACATTAAAGTAATCTATCAGCGAAAGAGACTCCGCTTTTCATACATTGTTGATGGATACTTGCTGCAGTTTATGGTGGATTCATTTTCAAGTTACATAGATTAAATGAAAAATCCTGCTGCTTTACAACCTTTAATATTTAGTTAGTCAAATCACTTTTTTCTCTCTTTGGTAATATGTGATGTGCTGGTAACATATTCTCAGGTGTGTAATGATGTTGGGTTCGTCAACATTAGCCGAACATCAACAGGTTTAATCAGAAAATATGATTATTGTGAGCTAAATTACCCAATAGCCTTTTAATCAACCAACTCACATGTATTTTCATCCTCTCTCCAAAGACAAACATTAAATTTAACTGCAGCTGTTCATGTTTCATTGTTATGAACTGCTGCCTGTTTATTCAGTGAGTAATGTGAATGTGAGGAACCTCGTAGGTAGACTGTCTGTGTTCGTTACTTGTTCGTGGGGATTTTTTTGGAGTATTTCAGGTCTTTATAATTATTAGCGATACACAGCCTCAGCTTGAATCTGACTGCAGGCCAAACAGTAGTGGTTGTATTACTGTAAGCATGATTTTTTGAGGTTAAAAAAAATGAAAGAAGGGACGAACAGGATTTTGGCCCCCTTGTTCCTACTATACACCCTAGCATATACATATAAAATGTGTGTGTGTGTGTGTGTGTGTGTGTGTGTGTGTGTGTGTGTGTGTGTGTTGGCGTGGTGTGTCCCTTTTGCACTCTGCCGGGTTGATAATCAGTCTCAGAGGGGCTCAGATGGGATGTTTCTGCACTGGTCTGATACTGCATGTCATAAAACCAGTTCTGATTAAATATTTATGAAGCACGCAGCGGCTCTGTGTGTGTGTGTGTGTGTGTGTGTGTGTGTGTGTGTGTGTGTGTGTGTGTGTGTGTGTGTGTGTGTGTGTGTGTGTGTTGCCGTGGGTGTGGGATGGGATGGGGTGGATGGGATGTGACAGGGGTGTCGGTGCACTCAGTGAGAGGTCAACTTCAGGAGGTAGAGAGGGGAAAGGTGCTGAGT
Source organism: Scomber scombrus (assembly GCF_963691925.1). Lineage (NCBI taxonomy): Eukaryota > Metazoa > Chordata > Actinopteri > Scombriformes > Scombridae > Scomber > Scomber scombrus. Next base: position 30,461,065 of record NC_084977.1, on the reverse strand, counting down.
TACCAAGGAGATAGTTCTCACTCCAGCCGGGCAGAGTGACACCCTTAACACACACACACACACACACACACACACACACACACACACACACACACACACACACACACACACACACACACACACACACACTGTATGCAAATGAATACCTAAAGCTTGTATCCACAATGTTTTTTAATTAATAAGTCATCATTAACTCCTGTGTTTCAGGTTTTATCGTAACACTCACAAACCTGCACATTTACCACATTTAGTGACACACTTCACACTGTAGCTGTGTCTCGTCTTTAAGCTCCAGCAATGAATGTTTAGCGTTTAGATGGTTGTAGTCTTCTCGCTATATAGTTGAAATAATGTGTGGAGAATTCATCGTAGTGTATCCTGATCTCTTTTAACCTAACAGAAACTAAAACATAGCAGTGAGTTAGTCTGGTTTTGGTCAACTTCTCAAAGTTTGAAACATACAAGTTCACCACCAGAAGCTACAGATAGATAAAATGTCAAATCAAGACTACAGTTAAAACATACATTTAATATATTTGGAAGTATACCAGACAGTAAACAGAGATACATTAGACAGGCTGAGTCCGATTATACTTTAAAGATGCATCTAAAGACTCACTTTTATTCTCTGGCTTTTAACTGTTTATTTGTTTTCTGATTTCTTTGGGTTTTGAATTTGTGTTTAAACTTAGTTGTATTGCTCCTTTTATGCTTGTATCTGCACACATACGCCTGGCTTTGTGAAGCACTTTGGTGCAAAAACCATTTTCTTTTTAAAGTTCTGTATAAATAAAATAAACTCTTACACTAGAGTTGTAGTAAATTGAAATCATTCGACATTGCTTCTCTTCAAGATAGATGCTCAGACCGATATCAATCTCATGTTTCTATGTTTAATAGTCAGAACGTGATTAGCTTAGCTTAGCATAAAGACTGGAGGCAAAGGGAAACTGCTAGCATGCCTACAAACGTCTCTAAATCTCACTATAGCTAACGTGTTGCATCAAGTTTGTAAAACGTAAAAACGATAATTTGTAACCACAATGTCCAAAAGAACTAGTCATGAAAAACACGATGACAAGTTTTCATGTTTAAGCAAAAAACAAGTCAGCACTCTGCAGCTCCCAATGCAGGTAGATTTCGAGCTCAATGCTCTTCCTCAACTGAATAGTCGCCATCTTAAATCCACAAAGGCCCAGGTCACCTGACAGTCACATGATGTGCTGAAGAAGAGCATTGAGCGTCTCTTTAAACGTTACGTATGGCATTCAGAATAAATCTACCTGCATTGGGAGCTGCAGTGTGTAGACTTGTTTCTTGCTTTGGTCCAGATCCTGCTTTCTTACTCTGGATGTTCCTGTCTACCACAACCTTGTTTGATATCAAGTTTTCATGTTTTAGAATAAGAAAGAAGAGAAAGAAGAAAAAACATAAAAAAGGAGGAAACATTTATCACTAAATTCTACTTTCTTGCTTCCCACTTCCTGCAGGTAATGAGGCATGTGTGCACGTCAGTAATATTCTCCTTAAGGCTTCATTTCATTTCTTTAACTCTTCTTTATCTTCATTTTACTTTTCCACATTCTCATGCTTCTTATAAACAACAAGGAAAGATTTAACAACAGTGTTGTCGCCGTCAATGCATCACCAGGATTTCTTTCTTTCTTTCTGTCTCCAATTAGGAGTTTATTTCCCTTGATGCCTCAGAGTCCACTGAGACTGAAAACCTACTGTATGTTATCTGTGAGTGTGTGTGTGTGTGTGTGTGTGTGTGTGTGTGTGTGTGTGTGTGTGTGTGTGTGTGTGTGTGTGCGCGTGTGTGTGTGTGCGTGCGTGAGCCTCTGAGTATCAACTCTGATGAGGAAATGTAGAGTCAGCAGGGATTAAACACACAGGAGGAAGACGTGATGAGAGGAAAGACAAGGCGGAGGAGGAGGTGGAGGGAGAGGAAAGATAGAAGAGAGAGCAGAGTGGATAGATTAAAAAAAAGGTGGAAAAGACACTGTTTTGTTTTATCTGATATGTGTAAATGGAAAGTAGTTGTAACATTCAGCGTCTCTGCAGCTGCTGAAATAATCTCCTCTAATGTGTGGAGTGTTGAGAGCTTCTTTGGCCTCTGCTGCATGATCTCAGTTTTAAATATCTCACTAATATACATCCTCATAAATCACACTGAAGTAAACCTTGTATAACCGTCCAGTAAAACGTGTCACTTTTCTTTTGTAAGATAACTTTTCTGCTGCTTTCAGCTAATTTAACGTGCGGCCGACTCTTTGGCAAAGCGTATATAATGTTTGTGTTAGAGTGAGTGACATAAATGAGCAGCTGAAAGTATTGTGCATTTGATAATTAGCTGCAGTTCTTAAGTAACTGAATTTTATTTATTTATTAATATGCCTTTTATTTTCTATTTTAGCCTGTTTTACTACTTGGACTATTCTGTTAATTCTATTTTTATTGTTTCTTCTTCATAACCCTAACCCTTTTATGTCTGTTTTATTTCATTAATTTTACTCCTAATATCGGTTTTACTCACTTTATTCTATGGTGACTTTATTTTATCCTTTCCTTTTATATATTTTTAAATATTTTATTAGCTATTTATTTTTATTTGTTCTGACTATTTAAAGCACTTTTTGTTACATCACGATGTATGAAAAGTGCTATACAAGTAAAGTTTGATTGATTGATTGATTTAACTAATACAGTCTTTCATAATTGTTTTGCTCTTTGCATTTTGTCACCTCACTCAGTTCAGGATGTCCAGTCCGCTCCGTGCTGCAGTCCTTACGATCCAGATCCAGATCCAGATGTGCACTGTGCTGACATCTCGACCCACCAGTAGGAGTCACTGATGCGGATCAAGACCAACGCAAGTAAGCTGGAAGAACTGGGATTCAAACTCAGCGTCTATGATGTGGCTCCTAAACACCCAAACATTAGCAGGGATTGTAGAAACACAGAATCCGTTGACGACACATCTGGACGCTCCTGCAGCTGGGTGATGTGGTGAGTGAGTGGGGGGGTGATTGATTTTTGCTCTGCTGCTTTCAACATGGCTGCTGTGTCACAGACTTTTTAATTTTACAGCAAAACTTCTCCGGATTCATATTTGATCAGCGCTGCCTAGTTTGATTGTTTGATTTGAGTTTCACGAGCTGACTGGGTTGCACTGGATGGGCCTTATTTGCATAAAGTTGAGATTGAGTCGTTATTATGCAAATTAGATAGAGATAAAACAGTTGGTCCGTGCCCATCATGTACTGTGCAGCCGTATCTCCTGCTCTCTGTAGAAAATCTGCGATCTGTTGACTTCACATCTGTCAACAGATCCAGTTTGTCTGCATCACTAAATAAAGGATTTTACAACTCTGGAAATGTTAGCATGACAGCAGTTATTTTATCTTTCATCACAATGCTTGCGAGGTGAACAGCAGAAGCATGGCGTTCAAGAAGCTTGCATGTTTGTGATTGGCCAGCACAGCGCTTTGCTGGATGACATTGTGTTGTGTTGCAGCAAAAGTTGAGTTCATCTTTTTTTGCCTGGTGATCGTTTGTTTTGCCAGAGCTCTCTGCATTGGTACCCTCACTGCCCCAATGCACTGCCACCATTAACAGGACAGTCAAGGCTCTGTTTTTTAATGCAGTGCTTGTGTCGGTCTGAATGCAGCTATACACTGCTCATCTGGTCAATGAAACTATGAAGAAAAACATCGGACAATGGAAAAAATCCACTTTGTAAGATTTAGTGACTTCTAGCAGTGAGGTTGCAAATTGCACCCAAATGAACGCACCTCTCCTTCCAAACATATTGAAAAACCCACAGAGGCCCCTGAAAAATGCAAAAAGCCCTCTGTAGAGCTGGTGTTTGGTTTGTCCATTCTGGGCTACTGTAGAAACATCTCTGTGGAAGAGGATCTGCTCACTGTGTAGATATGAAGGACTCATTCTAAGGTAACGAAAGCACAACAATCCTCATTTTCATGGAATCATAATTAAAACATACTTTTTTATTATTATATTTCATTTCTTCTAAGTCCTTTCTACTAGATGCCACAAAATCTTACTGGTCTCATACAACTTAACACACTGGTCCTTTACATAAAAGTGCTTGTATGCAAAAACTCACTGATGTAACAGTATCGATCCTCGTCCTAAATCATGGTGCGATTATCATTGTCCATCACTGTCCTGCTGTATAACAAAATGTTTTATAGAGTTTAACAACTTTTGCCAAAACTACATACATATATAAACCCTTTTATTAACTGGATAAATTAAGTCAGTCCTCACAGATATTATTTGCAACCATAGTAAAAAAAAAAAAGTACATGCCAGGAATCGAACCAGAGATGCTGCAGACACAGTGTACGGTACATATTTTAACATCAGTCAGATATTTTAGCTTCCTTCCTCTGAAAAATGTAATATTCCAATTTGAAAAAGGGGAACAACAAGTTTGTGCTTATTTTGGAATTTCCTCAGGAAGAAAAAAAAACTATAGGGCAAAACTAAAATTCTGCACGTTTGACGAAATGCCAGAAAAATTGCAAGATCAGAAAATAATATAAATACCAAAAACATGACTATTAAAAATAAAACATTCATATTGCGCCATATTCAACACCAGAGTATGAGAAGGGAAGTTAAAAGCAGCAGGGGCAGGAAATGTGAAGACAGTGATAACAGAGAGATGAAATCTTGCCAGACCACTCACTGAATTATTCAGGCCTCCCTTTTCCGCACCTGTCATTCCACCTTTACTTTTCTCTCTCTTTTAATCTCCAGTTTCTCTTCGGTGTGATCTCCGTAATATAAAGTGAGTCACACAAACAGCTGATGGACACAGGTGTTTGTTTTTTTTAAAATATCTCCTTAAACATGAGTATTTGTGTTGTGTTTGAACAGGTAGAAAAAGTTTGATGTCACCAAGCAGGATTGATACTTTCACCAACCAGAGAGCCACTAATTAATAATTACGCTCTTCAGATTTAAACGGGATGCAGAGTTAAGTGTGAGTGAACCGGCGTCCTGCTGCTGTGTGACAGCTCTGTGATGGACAGGTGAGACTAATGGGGACAGTCCATTTCTACTCTCCATTTTCCTGAATTATTGAAGGCGGGGCTACGTCCAGGTGCTGTGGATGAGTGACAGCTGGACAGTCCACTTTAGAGAGCATTTCGTGCATTTTTCTTCATCTTACCGAGCACATCAAACCTGCTTCTTCATATCAGAATCAACTTTATTGGCTGAATATGTTTATATATGCAAGGAGTGTGTCTGTTAGCAGCTCTCAATGTATCAGTGGAAAAAAATAAATGCATATATAAAACAACATATGGAGTCAGTGATAAATAGAGTTTGGCGTAATAAGCAATTAAAAAATATCTTTAAAAATAGTTTTATAAGCAGCATCAGGTTTGTTAATATTTACATTTTGTATTTTTGGTGGTAAGACTGAATGCTCCTGAAAATGTCAAATGGTGTAACCACAAAAGAATGATACATATTACATATTTTATCCACCTACAGTGTATTTAAGTGGACTTATACTAATAATTACTACATTTAAAACAATGTAAATGTTTCCTGATCTCCATGGTTACCCAGATTAAATGTAATATTTAGAACAATTGTATTCCATTACATTTATTTAATATAAAAGTTATAATGTAAGATCATGCCGAACTAGTTGATATGGTGTTTTATTGAGAATTTACTGTTTTTAAGCAAGTTGAATTATTTGGTACAAAGTTTTTATGGTTACACCACTTAGACATTTTTCTATAATACTTTAATATATTCTTTCAAAATGGATTAAAAGCAGAAATTTTGTCTTGGGTCTACACAAAGACTCTTAAATGCATCGTCTGTATAACAAGTTTACAGTGTTGTGATGTCAGGTTGAAAAAGCATCACCTGATTATCTCCCCCTCGTTCCTCTTCAAACCGACTTGTGTGTTAACATGCAAGGGTCATAATCAAGCCTTTCTAGAGAAGTGCGTGTCAGCAATCCCGGGATCTCATCAATATTAATCAGAGCTGGTCAGAGAATGCATAAGCATTAATTAGACCTCATAAAAACTAATCATGGGCAGCATCTAAGGTCACAGGATGCAAAGACCTGCATGACAACATGGATGGTGGACAGGACTTACTGTAGGGGACACTTACCTGCTTCAGTCTTCAGCTCAGGTAGTAAAACACCAGACTGCTACTGCTCTCTGTGTAGGTGGTAGGGCCTCCATGTTGTTTTGGTTGGGTTTTTTTTTTAAGGATTAAACACAATCAAACTCCCTTTTCCACCGAGCTGGAGCCGGTGCTGGTTCAGAGCCAGAGCCTGACTAAGCACCGGTTCTTTGCTTTTCCACCACCAAAGCTCCAGCCCCGAGCCTCAGAACGGGTGCCAGAGTGAGCACCAACTCTTTGCTGGTCTATAGCAAGAACCGATTACGTCAGCGGGCTGGGGGCGGGGCTAACGTTTATTAGCGGTGATAACGTTTATTAGCAGACTAGTGGGGATAACGTCCATTAGCTGACTAGCATGGCTAACTGTCATTTACAGAGGGTTAAACATTTGTCGATTTAAAGCACTATTTTTTATCATTTTTTGCCAGAGCTGTCTTCTTCTGCTTCTTCGTTTACGGCAGGCTAGATGCCTTGCGGCATGTTGCGCGCTGCCTACGTTATACAGTGACGTAATCGCGTGGCTCCTTGACTGCGCATTGGCTCTAGCACCAGCTCCGAACCAGCACCGACTCCAGCTCGGTGGAAAAGGGGCATAAGATCCTCTCGCACTTTTTGCTGCATAATGTACCCCCAGTTTCCCTAACTTAGAAAAGGTGACTAACCTGTTCTTACGTCTTCATGAGGCTACATTCAGACCAAATCCAGCAATGCAGCATTAACTGATCTCTGTCTCTCCTCTTATCTCCGTGTGTATCTCACTGACAGTCGAGTCTCTCCGTGTGTCCGAATGCACAGATTTGATTGGCTGATTAGCGTCATGTGAGAAGATTGGCTATGCACGGTGGTCTGTGAGTTTCCGATGGTCGCTCCACTTTTACTGTAATAGCTGGAGAAGTTGCGCCCGTTAAAATAGAAACGCTTACAGGTCTGTTTTAAGACATTGCAGCAATAGATGGATCACTTACAGATGCTTAAATTGCTCAACAAAAAAAATCAGTTGCTGTGAATTGTCTTTTACTTTGGAGCTTCACCTGGCAGCAGTTTATCACGAGATTCCTGGAAACTAGATGAAAGGATTGATAAACTCGGGGCATGAATCGAGATAAGACAGCCTGCCTCGGTCTAGTATCTGAATTTATATTTTCCAAAGTATCTCACAGCAGGAAACCGCTTGACCCAAAATTCTTAGAGTTTAGGAAAAAAGCAAATTTGATCCAGCAGCCTTTTCCTTATATATATATGTGTGTGTGTATGCAAAAATCCAAATTCGGCCCTGATGCATAACCTCAAATCAGCCCGAAGCTAAAACACACACCGAGGCGATGTGTACACGAAACACGCTGAGCAGGAGTGTAAATGTGAGCACTTATGTCAGTGTAAACTTTGAAAGAAAAAGAGGAGAGTTTTCAAGTTCAGCAATGCCCTCGAAGCTCGGTATCTAAACTGGACAGACCTTGTGTCAGCAGGTTGGTTTAAGAGAACGCACACACACATACACACCAGCAACATGAACACACACACACACACATGCACACACACACACACACACACACACAGAGTGGCTGAGCAAACAACATCACCAGCACATAAACAGGTGTAATCAAACGCGCAAAGTGCTGAAGAGGGTGGAATCGGTGACGTGCATGATAAAAGGACTCTTTGAGCAACTAAAAAGCGAGGCGTCGAAGACCACAGAAGAAGAACAGAAGAAGAAGAGAGATGAAGAAGAGGTGTTGGCCTCAGGCTTGTTAGTTTGTGTCTCTAACAGCAGTTTGTTTGAACCTCTGCGTGGCCTGTTTTCTTATTGACAGCCTTTCCTTCATCACCCCTGCCATGCTGTAGGGCACAGAAGAGGGAGGGGGGGGGGGTTCTCTTGAGTGGGGGGGTGGGGGGAAGGGTGAGTCCGACACACCCCGCCCCCCCTCAGAGCTGGACGCTGCAGCTAAAGCGCTGATGGTTAGCTTAGCACAGCTCCCTTTGTGCTGAAGCCCGAACTTTAAATTGCTGCGTCTGCCTCATACACACACACATACACACACACACACACACACACACACACATACACACACACATCAGCCACAAAGCACACACTCAGCCCATTGATACACACCCGTCACCTGGCGCTGGGAAACGAGCGAGTAAAGTGTGGACGAAACACACGTGCGGCCACTGACACCGTCGTCCCTGTGACTTCACCTGGATCCAGAGCGTCCTCCCTCAGCTCTTCCAGGTTACACACACACACACACATACACACACACACACACACACACACACACACACACACACACACACACACACACAGCTCACCTCTGGTCATGATGTACGCTCTCCGAGGACCCCGCCTGCCTGATGCGGTCATCAGTAGAGCCATTAATTTTGGTGTCCCTCAGGGGGGGCGATACACTGATGCAGGAAGGGACAAGAAGGGGAAGGTGTGCGTGCGTGTGTGTGTGTGTGTGTGTGTGCGTGTTCTTGTGCTCCTATCATTGTGAGGACCAGCTTAATTTTTAGACCTTGAGACCGAGGACATTCGGATCACTGAGGGAATTTTGAGAAGTCAAGGACATTTTTAGAATATGAAGAAATATTTGCTGAGTAAAGACATTTCCAGAAAGTTAAACACTTTTCGGATAGTAAGGGGAACTTAGGAAATGGGGGACATTTTTTAGAAGTTAAAAAAAGTTCTCAAGTAAAGTTGAAAGTGAGGACATCTTTGAAGAGTGTGGGGATATTTTGTATAGTAAGAAGTTTATTTTTAGAAGGTGTGAACATGTTTGGAGAGTGAGAGTTTTTTAGAGAACATTCTTGTAAAGTGGGGACATGTTTCAAAAAGTGAGGACACTTTTAGAAAGGGAGATTTTTAGAAGTTGACGTAATTTTGGAAAAGTACTATAGAACATATTTAAAACATGTGGAAGAAACTGAAGACATTTTTGGGAAGGAAACTTTTTTTAGTGCCAGGGTTCCTGTTAGAAGCGGATTTAGATTAGGCCTTAAGGACGAGAAAAATGCATTACGTCAACGAGGGTCCTCAAAAGTATATAAGTACAAACATTTGTGTGTGTGTGTGTGTGTGTGAAGGGTGTGTGGAGCCCCCGATGCTGCATCTGGCATGGGGGTAAACATTTTGCTGGTTTGGCATTTTAGCATGCTTATGTTGTGTGTGTGTGTGTGTGTGTGTGTGTGTGTGTGTGTGTGTGTGTGTGTGTGTACCGTATGTACAGTAGGAAAATGCACGTGTGTGTCTCTCTGATCATTTGTGTATATGTAAGTGTGAGAGTGGGTGAGCATGTGCCCTCTTATAATAATAACCAAATAACTTTCATTTATAACACTTTTCAAGATGAGGCCATAAATTAAAATATAGCGTAAAATAAAATCAGATTACTGTCACTCCTACACAGTTATGTCCTTATGTGTGTGGTTATATATATATAGCAAAAATGCATTTTTATACATTGTGTGCACTAATTTGAACTGATCTTGCTATCTTGATGCCTATATCTCTTCTTCTCCTGAGTGCTTGTGTGTGTGACAGTGAAATAGTGAAATAGCGTGCATGTGTTGTGCTGTAAATCCCCTCTGTTTGTCTGGTTTCCCCCTCATTAGTGAGAGAGCGTTAACGTTAGCACAAGTGTCCTGCGCTGGACCGTGAGATTAGTAATTAACGCCGAGTCTAACGAAGGGAGAAAAAACAACACCTCGACAAAGTCCGACCATCAAGCAGCAAAGACCTGCTGACGGAGGCAAACTTATCCACTGACACTTCCAAACTCCTGCCTGGGGTGCACAGTCACGTGGGCTGCAGTGTGTTTATGTGTATGTTTTAGGTTTTATTTATTCAGATTTAACCCTCCTGTCGTCCTCCTGGGTCCAAATTGACCCCATCTCTTTTGACTGTTCCTTCTTTCCTTCCTTCCTCCCTCTTACTTTAATTTTTCCTTCGTTCTTCCCTCCTTCATCTTTCTTTACTCCCTTCTCTTTCCATACTTCTTTCCTCAATTCCTTCCATCCTCCTTACTCCTTTTCTTCCTTCCTTCCTTCCTCCTTTCCGTCCTTCCTCCCTCCCTCCCTCCTTACTCCTTTCCTTCCTTCCTTCCTTCCTCCTATCCTCCCTCCTTTCCTTCCTTCCTTCCTCCTATCCTCCCTCCTTATTCCTTCCTTCCTTCCTCCTATCCTCCCTCCTTACTCCTTTCCTTCCTTCCTCCCTCCTTTCCTCCCTCCCTCCTTACTCCTTTCCTTCCTTCCTTCCTTCCTCCTATCCTCCCTCCTTACTCATTTCCTTCCTTCCTTCCTTCCTTCCTTCCTTCCTTCCTCCCTCCTTACTCCTTTCCTTCCTTCCTCCTATCCTCCCTCCTTACTCCTTTCATTCCTTCCTTCCTCCCTTCCTCCTATCCTCCCTCCTTACTCCTTTCCTTCCTTCCTTCCTTCTTTCCTCCCTTCCTGAGGACAACAGGAGGGTTAACAGTGATACAAAGCAAAACGAGACCAAGAACAAATCAGAAACAAAAACACCTGAATCTCTCTCTGGCTGTGGCTCAGTCTAAACTTCTACTAAAGAAATACTCTGCATTCAAAAATGTACTTAAGTAAAAGTATGTTAAGTTTGTGTGTAAATTAAGTTAGGTTATACCATTAAAACTTAAGAAATGTCTTAATTAATAAACACTTCATCAATGTGTAAATAAGTTGCCAGGAAACATGTGTAGTGCTTTCCAATAGGAAGCATTACAAGCTGTGACATAACTTGCAAAGATAGCAGTTTTAAGTTTTACCTGCTAATCTTTTGTAAATGTTGGTGTGATTTCATTTCATTTGTATTTGCATACCTGAAGAAATATGTTATAAACTCAATAGTATTCATGCAGCTTACAGTGAGAAGGATGGATGTTGAATATTTGAACCCCACAATGCAGACACAACAACACAGTCTCAGAATATACAAAAAAGAGAAATATTTCAACTTTAAAAAAAAAAAATTGTGCAGCCGATACACATTGTTGGTGAGTGTTTGACTTTATTTTTTACATTTTATTAAAACATTCAAAAACCACCATTCAAAAATGTTGTTTATTCACCATTCATCATCATCACTCATTGACAGCATTAGGTTCCCCAGTGTTATATAGCGTTGGACCACTCAATGATGTGATTGTAAGTATAAAAAACTAAAGATAACACTCTTTCTGCTCTCTGCAAGCTTCATTAATCAATATACATCAATGATTTGTGGTTCCAAAATTATATATAGAGACTAACTTTGAGGGGATATTGTGAAATGCCCAAATATTAACAGTATGTAAGTGTTAAAAAAAAAAAAAACTCAGTCTGCTGAAGCCTCATATAAGCTTCAGATAAACCCAAATGAAGTGAACCTATCTTTTAATGCGGTGTCAGAATTTAAATGTTGTCAAAAAATGTTATATTTACAGCTGGGTAGTTTAATCTATTTAAATAATGTGTAAGATTTTATAAACTGAACTGTTTTATATGTTACATCTTAATCTGAAAAGTAACTATAGCTGTCAGTTAAATGTAATGAAGCAAAAAGTCAATTATTTCCCCATAAAATTGTACTCGAGTAAATATACTCCATTGCTCCGGCTCTATATCTCTATCTCATACTTTCATTTTTTTAATTTCAAATTCGACCACAATATCAGCTTTTTCGGCCAATCACACGCTCCGGCCTCTCAATCTCGGAGAGCCACTTCAACCCCCTCCCGACCAATCGGCCTTTCCCAACCCTTCACCGTCTGGCTTACAGAAAATCCCAGAAATCCAAGCGGATGGAAGCTCTCCGTGGTTAATGATGTCACAGGCTGATCCATTCCTGTGTCCGCTACGCTCCCGCTCAAATCCCCCACAATTCCCATATGTGCTCCATGATAAGTCCCATCATGCCTTTCAGCTGACCCTCCTCGGCCACCTTTTTTCATTTCGGGCTGTCTCTCGCTGAGCCCCGGATTTGGGCGGGCTAGGGGCGGGTTTGGAAGGGTTAATAGGGAGCTAAGAGGGAGGAAATGAAGGAAGGAGGTAAAGAGGAGTCGTTTAGTTCACCTTGGAAAACAATTACTGCTCAGTAGAGAAGCTTCAGAAGGAGCAGGAGATGTTCCTCCTACTCTAACAACAAAGCTGGGAATCCTTTTATTAGCCCGGCTGGGATGTAATGGGAGGAGAAGGAAGCTCGGAGCTGAGAAAGTAATCTCTGACTTCTGTTTTTTCTGTTTTTAAAAGACAGACTGTATTTAATTTCTTCCTGAAGAGGAAGTGCTGACTATAACTCTGCAGCCACTCCCTTTTATTTTGAGTTTCACTTCATTCACAGAATTTATCATTTCGTTGCATTTTCATTTTTCTTCTGTTTTTTTTATGCTGATGTGTGTTTAATTTCCAAAAAAAAATCTCTATTTGAGTCTTTTTAAAAGATAGATGAAGGTTGTTTCTATTAATGCTGACAGTTTTTTTGTTAAAAATCAAATAACTTGACATTTCAGACTTATTTTCAGTCAACAGATTAACAAATATGACTTCTCAAAGTGTACTAAACTGCAGGTAATCATCACAGTAGTTAATCCTTCCATGCATATTCATGGCAACTGAGTAAACTCCATCCACTGATGAGGACTATGTCATACAGTTGAAAGCTCAAGAGAAAAACGCTGGTAAGTAGTCCAGGAGTTGTGATTTCTGAGGTCAAGATTGAACTTCCATTCTTAACTTTTAAACTGATGAAAGAGTAGAAGTCCTTAAATAGTTACTGAGATTCATGTCTTTGTCAAATTAATACCTCTGTTGTATTTAAGGCTTACTGAAAACAAACTTAAACCTACAGTGGGGAACTTTTGCATATAATGGCACTTTTCCTGGTACTTTTTTAGTACCTGCTCTGGTGAGGTTCTAAGCGAGCCGAGCCGATACTAAAATGTGACGTCGTTGGAAGAGTCATGAGCTGTCCCCCACAAGAATCAAACCCGCCATTTTTAAATACCGGCAACAGCGTTACAACCATAGTTACAGCCATACGGCTCAATTTTCTTGCTCTGTGTGAGACAAAAAGCCTCATACAGCAGCAAGTACACCACTGCCTCAATGTCCTCCATTGTTTATGTGTTTGTGTCGCGGCAGTTTCGCGGAGCCGTGCTATGACGACCCCGCCCACATTTAGTAGGTACTTTTTTGTAATGGAAAAGGTTGTTCCTGGAACCGAGTCGAGTCGAGCCGAGTAGTGCTAGAACTGTGTAGTGGAAAAGCGCCATAAATGAACGGTTTATTCAGGCCCTTGTCAAAAGAGTTCACTGAGCAGGCTTCATCAGCAGATGGAGAGAGTTGCCGAAAGCCACGAGTAGCTAGTAAGTGGACCCTGAGTTCTGCTTTTATTGTCAAAGCAAAACTTAAACCTTTAGTGTAGAACTTTTACGTATTAATACATGTTTTTTATATTCAAGCCTTTGTCAACAGAGTTTACACAATGCTGATTAAGCCTTTTACCGCCAGATAAATCTCTCAGTATTTCACAGTATACAGAGTTTTAAAATCCCATGTTCCTGGTTGTTAATCATTCAGCTCTTGTAGACTTTCTAAATGTCATCGGATCAAATTCTGATACAGTAGTTAAGCGGGTAATTTCTCGGGGGTTGTGTGATGCTCCAAACAATTTATCCATCCACCATTTTACTGCCACAATAGTAGGTTACAGCCAGTGGTGTTCTGGCCATCGCGGATACTGAGACAAAACTCTGTGAGCCGGTGGATCATTGAAACATACCAACCTGCTATGTGTGTCTGTGACTCAGGACACACATAAGAGCCCGCTGCATGCCTTTTTCCGCCAATCACAACCAAGAACTCCCTTTACTCTCACTGCCAGAAGGGGGAGCCTATATTAGAAACCTAACCCATACTCCAGCCTTAACCTGAGTTAAAAAGACTAAAAATGGACAGCTGATCCACTTCGATATTTACTGATACAGTAAAAATGATACTTGGCTGCAGCATTACGTAGCCTTCACTTTGTTATTTGTCTATAGGCCTTGTGCACTTTATTGTTTATTGCTAACAAATTGTTTCGTGGTGGACTTTCTATTTTTTATCTACTACATTTCAGAGTTGTGTTTTCTTCTTTTCATGTATCTGACGGCTATAGCTACATACCTTTACTGATTGAAATGTTAAATACAAAACATAAATATGATCAGTGGATAAAAGATTAAGCTGTCAAACATTATATAAAGTACTTAAACTCTGCTCCACCTTTACCTGCTACAACATTAATCCGCTGCTCACATATTGATGCAATAATACACCTTGGATTATGAATGATGATGAGATTTTTTAATTTTTCATAGGCCTACTTACAGAAATTGTGCAGGTAATACTTTTAATTTTACTCTAAATAAAAGTTTCCTGTACAACATCCAACGCTGCAATTAAGACCTCAGACAATGTGTGTATATATTCTTATGTTTCTACGTTCTTTATATAACAACTTTCTTGAATTTTAGACCTTGAGAGTGACGAAAAATAGTCCTCACTTATTCAAAAGGCTGTTTTTCAGGTTTAAGAATTAATTTGGGTATTTAGGTTCGGATCAGATTTTGTTTAACGTTAAATAAATGGTATGTATTAAATATGTCTTGGTGAGAGTTTATGCTGAAGACCTTCGTAAATACAAATTCTTGCATGTATGTGTTTGTGAGCAAGTGAGTCAAAGAGCCACTGAGGAACTCGTTCAGCCTTTACCTGCAATGTTGTTGAAGGAATGAGAGAGAGAGAGAGAGAGAGAGAGAGCGAGAGAGAGAGAGAGAGAGAGAGAGCGGTGTATGTGTGAATAATTGATAATAAGTAGATTTCAATAGGATGAACACGTCCCTCCTGATAAGCGACCCGTCAATCAGTTGGGGACCTCCCTGTCATTGGACGGGGAGCGGCAGGGGTGGAGGGGTGTTGAGGTGCTGATGGACCCGACATGGCTGGAATGAATGGAGAGGGGACGAAGTAGTGAAGTCAAGAGGGGGTGAGATGGGATTGTGAAGGTATGGGAGCTGGTAGAAATCAGGTTGCACCCCCCCTCTCCACCACTACCACCTCCACCCCCACCTGGAGAGACTCATGCGTAACGTTTTTCTTCAGACCTCGGGGACGTCAAAACTCCCCCCCAAAAAAAAACCTCCACGTCTGGAGCGGAACACTGTGAACCCGGGCCGTGACGAGGAGCTGAATTAGAGGAGGAAAGTGGCTAAAAAGCTCTGAGGAAATTGCTGACGGAGGCAGTTGTGTGGATCAACTCTCTCAGGTGGCTGCCAGCTTCACTACGTTCCTTCCAGGCCTTCCTAACTCTGTAAACTCTGCGTGTTCGTGTGTGTGTGTGTGTGTGTGTGTGTGTGTGTGTGTGTGTGTGTGTGTGTGTGTGTGTGTGTGGATGGAAAGGCGAGGTTGATAATGGCAGCAGCGAACGGCCGTCTCTCAGACCAAATGGGCCTCAGCTGTCAGCTGTGGTAGAGCTAAACTGAGTTTAGGGGAGATTAACACAGAATGACATCCTGTTTGCTTCAGTCTAATCCTAATCTAATCTGACGGGGCCGCATGTGGGGAAATGTTGTGCTCACTTTGCCTCCCTGAAAACTTGTTTTACATTCTTTCATTGTGTCAGGCATCTCAGGTGACTTATTATTTTCAGTCTGGTGGGTGAGTTGCACCCTCGTCTGCACCCCCGATGGAGCCACGTAACATCTGATATGAGCGATATAATGAAGAAGTTTGAGATGAAGTTTGAAGTAAGTTTCATCAAATTTGTGACTTCAATTTTCACACCTTGGATGGATGGATGGATGGATGAATGGAAGGATGTTAAATGGATGGAAATATAGATAGATGTTAGATGAATAAGTGATCCATTGATTGATGGATGATGGATGGGTAGAAGGATGAATGGATGAGTTGGATGGGTGGATGATGGATAGACAGATTAATGGATAGGGCAATAAATTAATAGTTTGATGGATAGATGATAGAGTGATGGAGGGATGAATGACTGGATAGATAAGACCAGTGGATGATTGACAGATGACAGATTGGATAGATGGATGAAGGGAGGAATGATAAACAGATAGATACATGAAAGCATCAATGAATAGATAGATAGATAGATAGATAGATAGATAGATAGATAGATAGATAGATAGATAGATAGATAGATAGATAGATAGATAGATAGATAGATAGATAGATAGAAGGAATTGGGTGTCAGGATGGATGGATCTATGAACAGGACAATAAATAGATTGATAAATGGATGATTGACGGAAGACCGATTGGATGGATGGATGGATGGAGAGAGAGAGTGTTCAGATGGATGAATGGATAAATACACAGGCCAATAGATAGATAGATAGATGGATGGATGGATGGATGGATGGATGGATGGATAGATGGAGTATTCAGATGGATGGAGGGATAGATAGATAGATAGATAGATAGATAGATAGATAGATAGATAGATAGATAGATAGATAGATAGATAGATAGATAGATAGATAGATAGATAGATAGATAGATAGATAGATAGATATAGTGTTCAGATGGATGGAGGGATACATCAATAGATTAAAAGAAAGATGAAAGGATGAATAAAAAAAAGATGTGTAGACAGACAGTATGTAAGGCCTGACAGATGCTTATACATATATATTAATTGACGGATGGATGAACAGATGAATAAATGAATGATGAATAAATGAATGAATGAATGCATGAATGCATGAAGAACAAACATGAAGCAGCACACACAGTAAACACACGTTCTGTTGTTGCATTACAGTAACACATGTAGTCCACTCATTCAACATGGATTCACTTAAGTGCTCGTCCGCTGTCCTCCGTGCACCCCCCTCCCTCCTGTACTACTACTACACACACACACACACACACACACACACACACACACAGCCTGGGCGTGGTGTGTCTCCGATATAAATTTTTCACTGTGGTGATCTGGGCTGTAAAGTGGCAGACCCCTCGACTCCTTTCTCAGCCGTCTCTGCTGGGAGCTTCTTTCTCCACACATGTGAAACACTGCTAACAGCTACCCAGGGAGGAAGAGTGTGTGTGTGTGTGTGTGTGTGTGTGTGTGTGTGTGTGTGTGTGTGTGTGTGTGTGTGTGCCTTTTTCATTTCCTCCTGAGTGAATGAATAAATAAATAAACTATTCTATTCCTTTCCTTTGTAATCCATCTAAGAAAACATGTCATTCTTTTCTTGTTTTGTTTTTTCCCACAGCTCTTAAACGCATCGTGATATTTGAAGTCTCGATCGTGAACTCTCCGGTAGAGACGAACAAACATGTGACACCTGCTCGGTCTCCGAACACATTCTTTCAGGTGAGTGGAGCCGGGGCGGACCCTCTGTGTGTCCTTGACAGTCCTATTGAAAAATTAAAGTCCCTCTCTCTCCTCCTCACCCTTCCTCCACCTCCTTCCTCCACCTCTTCATGCACCCGTTTTTTTTTTTTCTTTCTTCCTGTCAAGCCTCTTGAGCACAGATAAAGGTCAAAGGTCCGCTTGCTTGGATTTCCAGCTGCTGCTGCTTCTCCTCCGAGGCTGCAGGAAGCGATTCAGTCATGAAAGACATTAAACAGTACAACACACAACACATCACATCACAACAACAACAACAACAACAAATCACTATAATATGTATCTAAAAGTCATTTTTTAATTTCTTTTTTTAGATTTCATATAAAATCATGAGATCTCGCACTCTTAACAGATGCCTTAACAGTTTTTATCCGAGTGCCATTAAGATTATAAATCTGCATCTGTATTTATTACTATCTCCTATATTTATGTATTACTTCCATTTTTATATTCTCTTTTTTTTTTTAATCCATAAGTGTTGTTTATGTGACTCATTGTTTGTTGGTTTATGTTAATTTTCTCTTGGTGTTTTTATGTGTATTAACCACAAATTTCATGTAATTTCATTGAACTGCTGTGCAATGAAAATAAAGGCATTGAACTGAATTGAATTGAAATGAATTGAATTAAATTGAGAAAGAAAAATGTACTTTAAAAAATAAGAAAGGAGAAGATTGGTTTCAACCAAACCACCAATTGCAGACATAGAAGATTATTATGAAGATACTTAAAGCCTATAACGAAACTAATCTTCATCTACTTCTGCATTCAATGTTTTTCCATTAAAAAACGGAAGTATGAAGAATATGTAAATAAACTGGAGAACACTTTTAATGCAAATTATTAGTCATATTTTCCTCAGCTTTTTTTCTAGCCTTAAACAGAAACTCTCTACAGCTAAATATTTGGTGATCTCCACCTGTGCAAATCACAGACACACTTGTACTTGATGTTGAATTGTTTGACCACACATTTACTTTGTTACTTCTGTAGCATTACTTTCTTCAAATCAACTGTGCTCGTTAAATTGAGCTGGTTTTAGCTTTATTTGGTCCAGCAGCATTAGATATGCTTGAAACCAGCTGCCACTAATGTTTTATAAGTATGTATCCGTCCTCAGATGTACAGGATATGATATTTCCCAGTAAAACGTGTCTTTAAAATCCTCCAGAAAAGCAGCAATTTTATCCCACTTGATGAAAACATCCCAGTCACTGTAACTTGACCGCTTCTTGTTTGTGTGCTGTGCTCCTTGTGAGTGGATGTGGAGGAAATAGAGGCACCTAAAGTTCTGTTTTAGGCCATAAGAGATGAGGCCATTGGAATATAATGCAGTTTAATTAAATGACTCAGTTAAGTCTGCTCAGTGGGTTGCAATGTGCATAATGTCATGGTGGTGTGCTAGGATGCAGCAGCCACTCTATACAGTGGAGTCAAAAGTTTACAATGTGTGCATCTGTCTTGTCTTTGCACAGTTTTTTGTAGTCTTGCACTGTCTTACCATCCCATGTTGCCTTTTTGCACTGCTTCAATGTTAAATGTAGCTTCACTGACTTTTTTCTCCGCTCTACACTTATATATAGGCGGGTTCTTTGCAGCTTTAATTTAACAAAACCTAATATTCTTAATCTCGGTGTGCACCACTATGACTCATTCGCATGTTTAAAAGCCCTGAAATCCCCCCTGCGTCGGTTTGGTTTGTCACCTTTTTATCCCACGTGAGATTTCAGGCCTAAATCCAAGGTGTGTGCCGTGCGGATGTATGATTAATCTCACGGGGGAATGTTGGAATATCTCGTCCACAGATGCATGTTGAGATTCAGATGCTTCATAAATTTCATCCACTGATCTTTACAAACATATTTACTCATATACACACCTATACAGTCCCAGCTCAGATTAGCCGGGTTGTGATCAACATGTCTGTCTTCTCTAAAGCTATAAGCAGAAGCTCCTGAGAGCTCGTGCTGTGTGTGTGTGTGTGTGTGTGTGTGTGTGTGTGTGTGTGTGTGTGTGTGTGTGTGTGTGTGTGTGTGTGTGTGTGTGTGTGTGTGTGAGTGCATGTGTGTGTGTGTGTGTACTCCCTGATGCTCTCCATGCTCTGTGATTTTATTGACATCACTTATTCATGGCCCTGCTGTCTCACACAGGTCCACTTAAGACCATTGTCACTACACACAGTTTGAGCGGTACTGATCTGCATTTCACTCTGTCATGTGCTGCATATGTGTGTGTGTGTGTGTGTGTATGTGTGTGTGTGTGTGTGTGTCAAAGCCTGTGTGACGATAATTCAACCAGTATTTTAATCAGAGCTCAGTTTACTGACATGACCTGTATGTGTGTGTGTGTGTGTGTGTGTGTGTGTGTGTGTGTGTTTGTGTGTGTGTTTGTGCATATGTGTGTGTGTGTGTTTGTGTGTTAGGTGTGATATCTGTGGCGTGGTTAAATATTAGATGTGGAAACAGAGAGCGGATCAATATCAGTCAATGCACTCTGATATAAATACCAAACCAATAATTATCCATCACTTGATCACCTCTCTGTTTACCTTTCTTATCTCCACACTCTGCACAGAAACGTAATCTTTATCTAAGTGATTGTTTTGTTCTTCACCCCCCCCCCAAAAAAAACAAAAGCTCAGAGCTGGAGACCGAAGCCTGATCGCGGCTCATTTCATCCTGTCTCACATGACGTCCTTTTCTTCCTCTCAAATCTGTGTCTCTCCGCCAGCCTCTCTCTCTAAGCTGAGGAGAGTGGTCTTCTTGATCCCGTGGAAAGCCGTTTTGAAGAGTTTCAGTCTTTCTCTCCGCTCAGACTGACAGCCGTGCTCCGCTGGTCGGTGTGCTGGCCTGAATCCCCCGGCTTTGGGCCTCTGCAGCCGGCTCTCATCCAGGCCTGATCCCACAGAGGAGAGCCGCAATGCCGTCAGGACGGATTTGACAGTCCTCCCTCATCCCAGGGATGTCCAAAGTGCTTTCACAGTGGGTGAACGACACCCCCTCCCAACCCTCGCTCCCCACTGCCACAGCCAACTGAGACAAGCTGTGTGTATCCCTGTGTGTGTGTGTGTGTGTGTGTGTGTGTGTGTGTGTATCCCTGTGTGTGTGTGTGTGTGTTTATACTTTGATTCCAGTTTGACATTTTCCGCCAAGAAGGTTATGTTTCAATTCCACATTTGTTGTCTGTTTGTAAGTAAGATATCTGTAGAAGTACTCAACAGATTTCAGTGGAACATTAACCCTTCAGTGGAGGATCAACTATGAGTTAGTTAGTATGGTTAGCGCCACCATGAGGACATTTTTTAAATCGAATTCCATCTAAAGTTGAAACGTTGCCTTTTTGTCACCAGTAAAGCTTAGGAGTTACAATCCTGCGTACAGATACTCTCGACCTCTTAACTTTACATTTTGATTCATAACTTTTTCACTTTGACGAGTAGAAGCAGAAAATCTCATTTTTTGGACATCTTGGTTCAACATTGATCTTTTATTATAAGCCTCTCCAATGTCTACCTAAACGTGCCGGCCTTTTTAACACTCCTCCTTCATCTTAATTTGGTTCATATTAATTTGAGCTGCACAAATGTTTGTTTTAAATCACAGTAACAAATTCCTATCATAAGTTTAAATTTCAACTTTTAAGCTTAAGTGTCAAATTCTGCTACTGTAGGTCCAGTCTGTTTGACATAAACTGCCACAGCTCTTAAACATATTTTAAGGTAAGATATTCCTTTATTAGTCCCACGATGAGGAAATGTATAGTGTTAAAGCAGCCAGTGGATAGCCAAAGATAGAAAGAGCATCATTAAAAAGAGTAAAGAACAGTAAATAATAAGTAAGCACACAAGCAATAAAACAATAGTAGTACAAAATATAGTTAAAAAATAGTAACAAGAGTAATATTGGTGATGTCAGAATGATTATAAACCTGAGTCTGATATTGATATTTCACAGTTGAACTCAAACTAATGGTATAATTTGACTAGTCTGAGTATATTTTGCAGCTCTAACTAAATTTAGATCACAGGTGCACAAATCAACTCTGAGTAAATATGAACATTTACATCTTATTTTATCTCAAAATGGAACGAGGACATTAATTAAACTGGAGAACCACTGAGTGCATACATACATACAGTACATATGTACAATATTGGTATAGCTACTGTTTTAAGCTTTCATCTCCATTTCAAAATCACCATCAACATCATCTTTACCTTCTTCTGGGATTGTCTAAAAATAAAAGTACACTGCTGTAAACAGCCACCATTCATGGGAGTGAGACTGACTTGAAAAGTAATGTAAGTGCTCTATATTATTGCAATCAACCAATCAGTAGAATCAAAAGTTTATAATGGTTTTCTGTTGTTGTTGATGAAAAACATGTTTTCTCACTTAAATCTGGTGGATAAAGTCACATAAACAGTTTTTAAAGGACCAATTTCTACTGAAAATTGGTTCTCCTAAAATTGGTGACACTGGGTAGTGATTCAGGCTGGAGCGACACATTGACCGTCCTTATCTGCAATGGGGACCACTACTTGATCACTATTGAGTGTGTAGGTGTGTGTGTGTGTGTGTGTGTGTGTGTGTGTGTGTGTGTGTGTGTGTGTGTGTGTGTGTGTGTGTGTGTGTGTGTGTGTGTGTGTGTCAGGAGACAGACAGGACATTGACTGGGTCAGGAAGTGGCTGGAGAGTGTGACAGAGGAGTGGGGAGCTGAGCTTCATTGATAAACCTCCTTCTTCTTCTTCAGTCCCAGACGAGGAAGGAAGGAAGCAGCGCAGGCAGGCAGGCAGGCCGGCCCAAGAGGTAGACGCTATAGATCCAGTATTGGGACAGGAGTCCAGCCACTGCCAGCCATTGATCAGGATCACAATCAATCAAGAAACCATTGAGCAGCTCGCTCCAAAAATAGAGTGAAAAAAAGCACCTGAGAATGAACAGTGAACAAGGTCAGTGTGGAGTCACAGCTGACCGCCTGAAGACATCCCCCCCCCCCTCACCTCCTGCTCCGCTCTGATCGCCCTGAGGCAGGAAGTGGATCAGAGCGCTGCAGTTAACCTCAGAGATGTGTTTCTTGATGGAGCTTACAGGTTTATACCACTTGACCTTTGACTTTCAAACATTATCGACATGTTTCCTTGTTCGGGGGTCGACCCCTCCTCCCTGGAGCCAGAGGTCTGTTAGCTTAATGCATGACTGACACAGGAGAGGGGTTTCTTCTGCTCTCTTTTTTCATTTATTTTGCTTCTTGTGTTTAAATTGTGATTTATTTCCATCTTTTTTTGTCTTTAGCTCCTGGAAACAGTTTATTTTTGCTAACTGTAATTTACACTATTTTTGAATATTATATCTTATACTTTTTTTTAAAGGAGAAGCTACGATCTCATGTGCAGATAGTCACTAATTTTTTCTTCACTTTACAATTTGATTAATAACTTTTGAAACAGAAAATCTCATTTTTGGACACCTTGGTTCAACATTGATCTTTTATTATCTTTTTAAAATGTTATTATATCTATTCACTATTTTTCAATATTATAATTTACACTTTTTTAAAAGGGTAATTGCTTGCATGTATATTGTACAATTCACAAGGAGAATAGGGATTTAAACTTTATATTTTGCCATATTTTGATGAAATTATTGGTGTCTGAAAAGCACGTATCAAGCATGCTATTTTTGAATCTTATAATTTACACTTTTTTTTAAACAGGAGAAGCTACGATCTCATGTGCAGATACTCACTAATTTTTTTCTTCACTTTACAATTTGATTAATAACTTTTAAAACTTGAGGTGTAAAAGCAGAAAATCTCATTTTTGGAAATATTTTATTATCTTTTTTTAAAATTTTATTATATTTATTCACTATTTTTCCATAATATAATTTATACTTTTTTGAAAGAAGTAATTGCTTGCATGTATATTGTACAATTCGCAAGGAGAATAGGGATTTAAACTTTATATTTTGCCATATTTTGCTGAAATTATGGGTGTCTGAAAAGCACATATCAAGCATGCTGATGGACAGAGAAGCTGATTATGCTGATTGTCACAAGGGATGAGTGTGTATAAGTCAAGTCACAGGTTTTTGGATGAATATTATTTAAATTTTTCTTGGGTTAAAGCTTGATGGTTCATCCTAGATCTTGCAAAAGTTGTGTGGTAGACGTGCATATCTGGAATAAAACAAAAAAAAACAGGTGTTGGACCCAAAGACTAAATCTGTAAAAAAAAATCTGCATACTGTAGCTCCCAATGCAGGTTTAATTTAACCCTCCTGTTGTCCTCGAGTCAAGGAAGGAAGGGAGGAAGAAGGAAGGGAGGGAGGAAAGGAGGGAGGGAGGAAGGGAGGAAGAAGGAAGGGAGGGAGGGAGGGAGGGAGGGAGGGAGGGAGGGAGGGAGGGAGGGAGGGAGGAAGGGAGGAAGGAAGGGAGGAAAGGAAAGAAGGAAGGGAGGAAGGAAGGGAAGGAAGGATGGAGGAAGGAAGGAAGGTAGGTAGGAGGGAGGGAGGGAGGGAGGGAGGGAAAAAGGAAAAGAGGAAGGGAGGAAAGAAGGACAGAGGAAAGAAGGAAGGGAGGAATGAAAGGAAGGAGGGAAGGAAAGAAGTAGGGAGGGAGGAAGGAAGGACAGAGGGAAGGAAGAAAGGGGGATCGAGGAAGGAAAGAAGGAGAGAAGGAGGGTGGGAGGAAGGACAGAAGGAATGAAGGGAGGAAAGATGGAACAGTCAAAACAGACTTGGTCAATTTGACCCGGGAGGACGAATCGAAGGTTAATGGGATAATATCATCCTTAATGTTGTAAACAACAGCTGACAAACCAATCTCAACTCAATGGTTCTCAAAGTGGGATCCAGGGTTGGTTCCAGGGGTCCTCAGCTAAAAAATGTAGAGCCTACATTTTTAGACTAGAATTAAGCGTGAGCACATGTGACTGTCAATCCTGAACATACCTGTGTTATAACAAGAAGAATCAAATGTTCCCCTGAGGAAAAATATCACTTTAAGCTGTTTCACTTTGTTTGGGAGCCAGGCGAGCCGACGGTGGTGCCAACATGGAGTAAATCTTTCCGGGGGGTTTGTGTGTGTTAAAGCCTCACAGAGTGAAGGAGGAGGCCAGAGGAAGGCTGAGGAGGGGGGGAGGAAGAGGAGGAGGAAGAGGAGGAGGGCCGAGCAGGGCCAGCGGTAAGATGCCTCAGTCCTGCCCACGGGAGATAAGTGTCCGTCCTCCTCAACCTCACACACCAGACCCTGAGAGTATGTACAGTATGTATATGATATGGAGATGCACAAACACTATCCAGATTATCTGCTGGAAGAGGTTTACACCATCCTCACATCCTGAGCCCGGCACACACACACACACACACACACACACACACACACACACACACACACACACACACATAAACACACACATGAACATATCCAAAGATAGCGTTTAATGTGGCGAGGACAGCGTGCATCCGGCGGTGGCGGTGTGGAGAATCGGCCTGACTAAGCTCTGAATTTACATGGCTAAGCAAAGTTGTTAACCCTGAGAGGCAGGGCCAGAGAGGGAGCTAATGGGATTTCTCTGTTAATGAAATTTATGAAAGAGAGTGAGAGAGAGAGAGAAAAAAAAGGGAGGGAAAGAGAGCGAGGAAGGAAGGAAGGGATGGATGGAAAAGATAGAGTTAGAGAAGTAGTAGAGAAGGAAAGATGAGGAGGGGAAAAAGTCCATATAGTTCCTTCACATTGTTTCTGACAGCAGGAAAAGAGTGATGGCACCTATTTTTCTATTTTTACATGCATTTTTAGTTTGTGCATTAATAATTCTGAAATAAAGCTTAAATAATTACCTTGTCATGGGCAAGAAAAGTTTGCATATCAAGAAGTAGAACAATTTGATGAATTGTGACAGAAACATTGCATTCATGTAGTATCATCATTCATGTTTACAGGCCTCCTCTCCACTATAAAAAGATCAAGAACCCCCCCCCCCCAAAAAAACAATAAAACTTGGCACACATGGCTTTGAAAATACACATCATTCATTAGAAAAAAAGCTGCATTGCATCATTATACTGTATATAAAAGTAACTGGAATCTTATTTATTATGTAATATTATCACTTTCTCTTCACATTCACATGAGGGTAGTAGTAGTTTGATGGAAATATTCACATTTAAGTGCCAGATTTTTTTTTTTTTTTTTTTGAGAGAAACGATGGGTGAGGTTACGGGCTGGCAGGAGACGACAGGACACAATTACTCCTCCATAAAGTCCAAAGAGCGTTTTCTGGTCTTTAATCTAAACAGTGTTTCTCAGTCTCTTACAGTAACTCATCCCATTTTTGTATACTGTGAGTCACATTAGGAAAAGTCTTGCTAAATGTGTATATGGAGTTTTTACAGCTCTCAAATGTGAAAATGGTTCAAATTGACCCTTAACAGTATGAAAGGGTTAAGTTAAATAAAGTTAAAGTTTGTTACCTACATGTATGTATCAGTACATGCTGTCTTGGTACAAACACATGTTAAAAAACTGTAAACACTGAAATCTACAGTCTGAATACTGTATCATTCTTATAATATCTGACCTATTAAACAAAGAAAAAAGGCCTTTGTCCCACTATAAATTCACTTTTTTATAATCCCTCTCTCTAGATTTCAGATAAATAAGACATAATCTTTATTCAAACACACTAACAGATAAGGTTGACATGTTGGTTGTGTTCCTCTTCCCTCTGCAGGGTTCAGTGTTTGAGATGACAGCTTCCCTCCGGATGTGTGAGCTGGATCTGGGCCTCTCATCACAAACCCTGCAGCAGCAGCAGCAGCAGCAGGAAGAAGGTCTCACTGCTGGTTTCTTCCCCTCTGTTTGCCCCGGAGTGAGTGGGCAGAAGATTGTGATGAGTGGGGAAGAAGAAGAAGAGGAAGAAGATGAAGAAGAAGAAGAAGTAGGGGGCAAGTGTAGAAGTGAGTGAGGGTGTGCTGATAGGGGAGGAAATTACCCCCGAGTCTGCACATTCTCCAACACAAACACACACACACCTTCGTTTTCCTGGGTTTGGTTTGCTGTTTTAGTTTGATGCTGAGGCAGATTTCTTCATGAGCCCCCCCCCCCCCCCCCCCCCCCCCCCCCCCCCCCTCCACAAACACACACACACACCCAACACACACACACACCCCCACCTCACCCCTTCGCCCCTCTCGCCCTCCGAACCCGGCACAGTCAGCATCGGCGTGGCGACGCCAATCGATGCTCCGCGCCCCGCTGAGCGTGTCCACACAAGGCCGAGCGAAGGGCCCCTCCGCAGGGGATTGTGGGAAATCTGATTTATGATGCCCGTGGTGTTGCTGACCAGTAACTTTTGCTCCCTCTCTTCCTTCTTTTTTCCCCTTTTGTCTCTCCATCTCTCTCCTGATCTGGCTTTCTTCTCCGCCGTGACTTACCTGTTTAACTCTCTTCTCTGCAGAACAGTGTCGCTTTATGAAAATGAGAGAACAAGCATCTGGAACTATAGAAAGAAAGAACAATAAGTGAACTCCCCAGTGGGGCAGTAAAGAAGGGGAATTTGGGGGGTAGGGGGAAAGGAACCGGCCAGAGAAGGATGAGAAGGGGTTTTTGTTTAAGGAGGATGGGGTGAGATGAAGAAAAGGTGATTCCATTTTCATAGGGATCTGCTTGCAGAAGGTGGAGGATGTAGAGAGGATTTTCACGGCTGCTTTGGTGCTCAGCCTCTCTCATCTGCTGTTGTCTTTGCCCTGGCAGTCCTGGTGACGTTTTAACCACCGAGCAGAGCACACACACTCACACCGGTCCATGGCTGTGTCTGAAATCACACTATTTACTATATAGTGCACTACATTTACCATCTACCACTATATTTGAGCGTCTGAATGCTGAGTGTGTAAATATCTCCACCATGGAAAGAATAAAGTAGCATCCATGGCATGTTCACTACTTTCTGCTAACAACATTTTAAAGATCACGTGACTCTTCAGCTGGTGGTGACGATACACAATATGATGACTTTTAGAGGTATTTGTTATTATTGTTTAATTGATAATTCAACGCTAATTTATGCTTTTTTGTTGCTGTTTGTTTTGAAGAATATAGCTTCATTCATTTGATTGTAATATAAGTATCATTGTGGTTCATTTGAGTACTGGTTAAAGCTTTTGCTCTGAAGGTACTGTGCAGCTTGGGGCACAGAGGTGAAGTTACTTCTATAGGTAGACAGGTAGAGGACCAGCAGGCACTGGGGAGGGCATATGTTGTTTTTTTTACCAGGGCAAGAGAGACGCCATTGTTCTTTGTTTGCTTGCAAAATGTTAAAATAAACCAAATAAATGTTATATTTGCCTTGACATTGCACTTTTCTTCCCCTGCATAAGATTCATTCCTGAGGTGCATCAGTGGCCGTTTGATCTTGAGTTTATTTATCTTCAATTTTTATTTTTATTTTTTTCAAGTTGAGGACAAATTGCAACTACACTGACAATTATTTAGTGCTCAAAATCTTGATTTGCTTGATTCACTACTGAGTGAAATATTCAGTGTTTATTATGTAGGGAGTAGTGGATAAGAGAGTGATTTTGAGTGATTTTGGACACAGCCACTTCCTTCTTAGGGCATCACCACCACTAATGTATATCTCATGCATGTCCATAACGCTACGAGCGATCCAAAAACCTCAAAGGCTTCCTCCAGCTCTCTAAGATTTCACTGGCTTGGAAATGAAGGTTGGATCATAGGGAAGATTTTTACCTCTAGGTTGATGGATTTGTTGGCTCAGACAGGCCTGGCGGGTGGAGACTGACCTGAAGGTGACCAACATGTTTCACCAAGTGAGTTCAGGACCATTAAACACTCCTTTTAATAAAGCAGAGAGATCAACAAAGATACTTTTTACTTCCTCTGTAGATGTAAGACTGACTTGGATGAAGATATATTGGATGTTGGATAGCAGAGGAGAAACATCATGATTGCAATCTACAGAAGGTAAATATATATCTGTGTATGTATTTTTTTGTATTGCTTCTTCATGATTTTTTGTGCAAAAGACAGATGCTAATCGTGGTTAGCCACATTAGCACATACTTCACTGTAGTAGCAGCTAATGTTACTGTGATCGCTAGCATGCATTAATGTTATCAACTAGTTTAAAGCTCAAAATGAACTTGGCATGAGAAGTAAAGGAGCTTTGGGAAACTGTTATGTTCATTCATTAGACTGAAGACCAGAAAACACTCTTTGGACTTAATGGAAGAGTCAACATCTCTGGACTGTCGTTGCCCGCCAGGCCGTAGCCTCACTCATTGTTTCTCTCATCATGCATTGCCAGGTTCCTCATCCTCCGCCCGTTTTTCAACTCAGGGATTTGTGAGTAACCACTAACCAGTAACATGCTATTTTATTTAGCAGCCTGCATTAGTAAGTGAAGTGTTTGTTTGAGGTCACTACGCTCCCAGGTAACGACACAGGCCTGCACCTTTTTGATTTTAGTTTAAGGACATTATTTTATTTTGGTTGCAGAGTGAATGTGGGACCTTTACTTTGGAGCTTTGCAATTGGTAAATAAGAAAAAGAAAGATCATAACTTTTGAAAAAGGTTCAAACTCAAAAAGGGAAACACATTTAAGTTTTTGCACAATATTGTTATACATGTTTTTATCTACATCCAGGGGCACCACACACACACACAGGCCAAACCTCTACCTGTGCAGGCTTGCAGCTCTATTGTTGTCATTTTTAGCAACCCTGATTGTATTTTATGAAGCTGTAAGACACTAAGCTCATGTAGCAGTCCTCACTCGCAATTCACTGCTAGCAAGAGGGTCGTGTTTAGGCAATACAGACAGAGGCTTTGGATGTTACCAGAAAGAAGAAAAATAAAGCATTAGTTTAATGAGTACAATAATATTCTATAAATGTATTTTAATGATGTAATGTTTATATATTATTAAGGCCCCTGTCAGTCTTTTCACCCCCTTACATTGCCCCTGACTACATCAACAGCATTTCATAATGGCTGACATGAGACATTGTGTATTTATTTATAAATTGGAGCTTGAAATATGGAATTACACCTAGATGTCAAAAGTTAAAAAAGCAACTACAGTGGAGACCGAAACATTCGAAAACTGACTCCAGCTTAACGAGGTTTCATAACACAGCCTTCTGCATGCAAACACACACATATACACACACACACACACACATACGAAATGATCTTGTCATGGTGACATCTTCAGCAGTTGATGTGTAGTCAGTAGCGAGCAGTGTGATGACACTCAGACTGTCTGATTGTGTGTCAGGCTGCAGGGGGGGGGGGGGGGGGGGGCCTCTCAGCCCCCGCTGTGCTGGAGCCTCCTCCTCAGGACACTCATTCACTATCTCCTCCACTTCAAGAACACAGTAAATTAGAAAGTTAACGCACTGATGGGGCGGAAGATTGCTCTGCTGGGCTGTTGTCTGTGTGTGTGTGTGTGTGTGTGTATGTGTGTGTGTGTGTGTGTGTGTGTGTGTGTGTGTGTGTGTGTGTGTGTGTGTGTGTGTGTGTGTGTGTGTGTGTGTGTGTGTGTGTGTGTGTGCGTGTCAGCAGTAAAAAGCAGTTCCCCAAACAGCAGGAGATATGCATTAGACTAATGTGTGATTAAACACATCCATGCATGTGATTGGTTGATTTATGTGCTTTGACAGAGGTAACTGGTTGGTTTTATAGATCAATCATGAGGCGGTGCGGAGGAGGTTGGAGCAGGCGATACATGCTTGTTAAGATAATGTACCATCATTATTGTAATACTTTAACATGCAGGGCGGTTTGACTTAAGGCTTCATTTTGCTTTTCATAGGGAAAGGTTAAAGAGCCAAAGCTAAAGGCCCTTGTCTTATTTTTAACAAGTTTAATCCCCTTAAATACAGATTATTTATACTTTGTTGTGCTTTTTTACAACTCTTATAAAGTGCATAATACTACACTTAATATTATTAATACTAATAAATACTTAATATACACTTAAATAGATGTTTCCTACAGCTTCAGTTTACACACTTTAATACACTTTAATAAGTGTATGACTTGAAAATCAATTAGCAGACTGAAGAAGATCAAGTCTGCATTACCTCATAATGTTAATAACTTATATAACTTTGCCAATTTGATATTCACTGTTATAATAATAGTAATAATAGTCCTTATATCTATATCCATGTACAATATGTGCTTCACAATGTGCAACCACAAGTGTAATTTAATACAGCACACCTGCTACAGTATGTATGAAAAAGCACTAAAGATTAAATATAAAACATACACACAGTGAAAATCAAGACTGGGTTATCAACCAGCCAAAGTGGGCTTTTTCCCCAGAACTGTGATGTACTGGTTTGTACTGGTTTCTATATGACCAGTAAAATACATGATCAGCTGGGATGATGAAGGTCTTGAGGAAGGTCCTTTCTGCTTTATTTCCAAATGTTCAGGCTCTGTATTGCAAAAGTTCTCTGTTTTAAAAATGTGGTTTTAAGACGTTGATTAGTTCAGTTTTATGAGTAGACATCGCAAAGTCTTACATTTAGGTTTTTAATCAAATTTAAGACATAGAGAGTTTAAATCAGTGGATTAATCAGGGTCTAATAGCATATTTTTTTGCCCCTGAGTCGTGTGAAAAGTTGATCTAACTGTGGTAAAAAAAAAAAAAAATGCTTTAAAAACATTTTTAAAAGACAACAAAAATTTGAGAAGAAGTTTCCTGATAGATTTGCATATTGCACTAAGATGAAAGGAAACCTCTATGTCCGCCTGCAACTGTAGACATACATTAAAATTCCTAAACTTCTGCAGTATAATTTGCAAAATGGATAACTATGATGTATAAAACCAACTACATCTCCTAGAAAATGATGTTTAGATGCAAACTACTCTTATTGTGTTTACAGACAACTGAATGAATGAACCATACTGTATATTTAACATATCACACTTAACTTATAGGTAGTGATTGGGGTTAATATCGGGCGTATTAGGACACTTTGGTTAAAGATTGTAGCTTTGATTTAATGTCAGTAAACTTGTTGTGACTTTTTTCTATATTAAACCAACATTGTTCATTCTTCTCTAAATTTAACCAAGAGCTGCCAGTCTAAACACAACCACCATAAAAAGGGTTAAAGTAA